>NW_007248822.1:29860-69030 GCF_000164805.1 Carlito syrichta
GAGCCGGACGAGCCGAATCCCTCCAGACGTTATCAGCCTTGCGCGGCAGCATGAGCGCACGGGGCCCGGCCCTCGGCCTCCTCCTGCTGCTGCTCTGGCCGGCGCAGGTGAGCGGCTTCGGCGACGCGGACGGGCGGTGGAGGACGTGGCGGGGAGAGCCGGGGAGGGGGCGGCGGGCCGGTCCCCTGAGGTCCCGGGGAAGCTGCTCTAGCGGGGAGACCCCCGAGAGTCCCACGCCTCTCCGGCTTCTGTGTTCAGCCGCGCGCTCTTCCCCGAGGTCTGGAAGAGGCTGGCAACTGGGGGCTGCTTGTTTGCCCTGTTTTGAGCTCATTTCAGCTGTGGTCACCCAATTTCTCGATTTAGGATGCGGGATCAGAAGGAAAGAGGAAGGTGGGTAGAGAAGGATAAAGGCATTATTTAACCTCCTTAAAAAGATTCTGCTACATGCACACCAACTCTCTTAAATTTGTGGGATCCATCCACTCTGTGTCCCCTTCTTATTGCCTGAGGATGGAGGTGGAAGCGGAGGTACAGACGGGAAACAAAACTCACCAAGTACTTTACGTGAGTCATCTTGGTCTTCTAAAGTGTGCAGGATACCTGTCATCAACTGCTGTTTGCGTCTCAGGACACTGAGACCCACACGGAGGTAGTTAAATTTCTCCTTGTCACAATTAGCCAGCGACAGGATGGGGCCTGGAACTCAGTGTCCTAATTCTCTTGGGGGTGCCTCTCCTTAGTTTAATAGCTTTGAGCAAGAGCACCTGACTGTGTGTCTAGGATGTGGCCTAATGAAAGCAAATCAGGATGAAAGAGTGAGCCTCTGGGAATTCTGTGCCCTAAGCCCACTAACTCCCCTCAAATAGGTGTGTCAGTTTCAAAGAAGTAGTAACTCAGAGGGCAAGCAGATTAAGGGGTTTCCTGGTTGAGAAAAAAATTCTCTTTTGACTTCTGTGTAGTTCTCAGATGGTAATAGGTGACGCTGGCCCAATAATGGCTCAAGAACCAGGAGAAGAACGGTGACTTCCGTGTGTGCGTGTGTGCGTGTGTGCGTGTGTGTGTGTGTGTTAGTGTTAGTTATCCCCAGCTGTGTGGGCTTGTGGAAGAACACACATCTGTTATTGGGATGAACTAGAAGAAAGCCAACTTTAGGAAGGCATTTTGAGATGGCATTAGTTAGTAGACCCCTCAGTAGTAGCCCTGTGGCTCTGGACACATTACTCTCAGCCTCAGTTTCTCCTGAAGATAAATAATACCTTATAGAGTTATCAGGGTTATTTAGTAACAGGGTATTTTGAGAAACCTCATCACTGTAGCAATGTCAAGAAAACTTAAGAAATAGTAGCAAGTATGTGCCTTAGAGAACATACAGTTGCTTAGTTTCCTGGAGTTTTAGATCAGGACCTAATAGGCAGACTTCACATTATTAAGAAGCTCTGACTTATCTCTGAAATGCTTTTACCTCAAAGTACTATCCAAGGCTGATGGCCAGGAGTGCCTCTCTTCCTAGGACATTTGGGATGGGTCAGAAGTTGGTGGAGAGTCTCTTTCAAAAATGCCTGGAAGCCTTATCAAAGTCTAAATCTTAACTGAAAACAATCCTGTTGTTACTTTGGAAATTAACCCCTTCGTTTCTAGTGACTTTCAGTGCACCTGTACAGATGGGGCAGCGTCGAAAGCCAAACTGGGTGGGGGAGAGAGTGTCGGCTTTTAGAGTTCATACCAATGATAGCAGCTCACCTGGCTTCAATCTGAGCACTAATAAAGTTGTCATGGAATTGCAGACTAACTGTGCTTTGTAACATCTGGAATAAATTAGGGGAGAATTTTTGCTTTTCTTAATTTTTAACATTTACAGATGATGAAGTAACATTACTCTAATGCCTGGTTTTTAAACCCTGTAGTCAACTAAATAAATGTGTGTGGTTTTGAGACATAGTGTGAGTGTCTCCTGGCTGTAATTTTTTTAAGTTTTATCTTGAGGGACTTGGGACATAGCGAGGCCTGGGTAGGAGTTATGTATTTAAATGGCTTTTCCTGAGGAGATTGGGATTGGGTTAACTCTTTTGACCTAGGAATGATTAAGAACAACCATCTGAAGTGGAATGACTGTGGGTAATTTTTCCCCATGTCCCCCACTCTTTGATGCTGTGATCAGATATTTTACTCACATAAGTAATCAAGGGGAAAATGAGGAGTTTTTTTGTTTGTTTGTTTTTAATTTTAACAAGTGGGCAGAGAGAAAAGGACTAACTGAATAGGCCTCTGTATTCCTTCAGTGTTTGTTATGCTACCCAGAACAAAGAATCCCTCTGGCAGCGAAGACAGTGTGCTCTCCCTTTTCTGGTAGCCCTAATTCACTCTCCACTCCTGAAAGTGATGCAGTATCTTAAGCATGGCACATTACCTCCTGCAGAAGCCTGGATTAGATGTCTAATCTGATCTCAGGCGCCCCTTTCTGCCCTTTGGCCTGCAGCCCTGTGAAGGACATCAGCTCTCCAGCCAAATTAAACTACTGCTGGCAAAACCCCGCCCACCTTCCAGGGCTCCATTTCACATGCTGCTATGACCATGACATTCTTGTCCAGTTCCCCCAGCTAGAATGCCTTCCCTCTGAAGTTCTCAATCTTTGTTTAAACTGCAGGAACAGTATTTGCTGCCTGGTTAAAAGTCTTGGGTGTGGGTCTTGACTCTTCTCTTCCCAAGAGAGATCTTGGGCAAGCCAGTTGTCCTCTAGAGCCTCAGTTTCCTCCTTTGTAAAGTGGTGTTAACAGTTATGGCCCCACTTGCCAGGGTGCTTGTAAAAAGATAGAGAAATATTTTTGAATTGAATTTACCAGATTGCAGGCTTCTTAAAAGCAAGAATTATATTTTATCTCCATATATGACTGGGACTCTTCACTTGGGACTTTTTTTTCAATATAACAGAGATAAGGTCTTGCCATTTTGCCCTGGCTGGCCTTGACCTCCTGGCCTCAAGCAGTACTCCTGCTGTGACCTCCTAAAGTTCTGGGATTATAGGCATTAGCCATCACACCCAGCTTTGGAATTATTTATTTATTTTTGAGTCAGAGTCTCACTCTTGCCCAGGGTGAAGTGCAGTACCATGATCAGGGCTCACTGCAGCTTTGACCTCCCAGGTTCAAGCAGTCCTTCCATCTCAGCCTACCGATTAGCTGGGACTACAGGCACGCTACCATGCCCAGTTAAATTTTTTGTATTGTTTTGTAGAAACAAGATCTCACTATGTTGCCCAGGCTGGTCTCAAACTCCTGGGCTCAAGCAATCCTCCAGCCTCAGCCTCCCAAAGTGCTGAGATTATAGGCGTGAGCCACCTCACTTGGCTTTGGGATTCTTTTTAATCACAAAATCTTTAGATCTCAAAATGGATTTTGGGGAGGGACTTGGTGACTAGGGAGCATCAGAATTGGATTTACTGTTGGTGTGTAGGTGACAGCGATGGTCATCTACGGTCACCAGGTTTTTCTTCACCTGGACTATGCCTCTTAGTTTCTTGAATATTTGCTTTGGCAACAAAACTATGTGTGCTGCAACTGTAGCGTTGGGGCATTTGAGAGGTTTAAGGTTTTGTTAAGATTTGATTTTGTTTATCTTGCAACTGTCTCTTCCTCAGGTCACAAGAGGAACGCAAAATAACTTCATAAGCATGAAGTGGGTGCTCTGGGTACAATGTGGGATGCTAAGATCAAAAGAACTAACCCACTAAAAAAGCTTCTGTACACTGTCAAGTGCTGTGTAAATGTTCATGATTACTTTCCATTTAGTTCATTGTTGGGGGAGGGAAAGCTGGATACATAAAAACTTAATGAGAAAGGCTCGAATAAGGATTAAGACAAAATGTCTTGGGAAGTCCATTTTTGAGCTGAGCTTTGGAGTATGAATTAATGTATACCAGGCAGAAAAGAGGAGAACTAAGGAAAACTGGGAGAGTTGCCTAATTATCGGCTAAAAACTTGAAAACGGTGAATTTTTCGTTGTAAATTATCTCAGTAAAGCTGTTAAAAATTCCCAGGGGACTATGCTAGATCACAGAAGACTAAAGACAAAAATTATGCAAGATATCTTGTGAAGTTTTCCATTGCTGTCACACATCTGATCTTTTTTATCTTTTTTTTTTTTTTTTTGGAGACAGGGTTTCACTCTGTTGCCCAGGCTGGAGTGTAGTGGTGCAATCCTGGCTCTCTACAGCCTCAACTTCCTGGACTCACTACAACTTCACCTCCTCCTCCCTTTGCCTCAGCCTCCTGAGTAGCTGAAACTACAGGTGTGCTCCACCACACTCAGCTGATTTTTGTATTTTTTGTAGAACTGAGGTCTCACTATGTTGCCCAGACTGGTCTTGAACTCTTGGGCTCAAGTGATCCTCCCACCTCCGCCTCCCAAAGTGCTAGGATTACAGACATGCCTGGTCCAGCTGATCTTGTTTTATCCTCACAAAACCTTTTTAAGATAGTCATAATGCCGTTTTTTTTTTTTTCTATTTTACAGATGTGAACTTTGAGGCTTAAATTTGTCCCAAGGTCACATCACTAGTAGATGGAGACTTGGGAGCTTGACCTACTGTCTTCTGACTTCTGTGCTCTAGTTCG
Organism: Carlito syrichta; assembly: GCF_000164805.1. Lineage (NCBI taxonomy): Eukaryota > Metazoa > Chordata > Mammalia > Primates > Tarsiidae > Carlito > Carlito syrichta. The sequence goes on from NW_007248822.1 coordinate 34,471, forward strand.
TTCAGATTCAAAGTTTTGCTACTAGATTCTTCATGTTTAGCAAGCTTAATGGAATGGGTGTTCAACAGATGTTCCACTTGGTCAGTAAGGTGTCTCATTCAAGGCACGTTCCGGTTCCCAGTGGCTTCTTCAGTAGTCTATAGTCAATCAAGGATGGAGTTGGCCTGTTGGCCTGACCCATGACTCTGTTGCCACACTGTGTGAACATTCCAGAGAAAAAATCCTGCAGACATTGTATGCTGACACCCACTTTTCTAGTTTTGTTTGAGTCTCGTGGTTCCTACTAACTAGTATATGACCTTGGGGCAATCATGTGAAGAAACTACAGGATAAAGTTACCCGTAAAATGAAGACTTGGACTAACTGAGCCCATCTAACTCTCAAAATGTACGATTTAAGCACCCACAGATAGGCAAGCCTGGTGCACCTACAAATCACCCTTTGTTATGTGGATATGTTCATGCCAGGTTGGCTGTAAAACAATTCCAGAGATTTCTGTCAATAGAAGTTGGGCCAGCCCAGCCTCCACCCCAAATGTCCTATTGTATTTGTTTTGTCTGCCTCCCTGTCTCCAAAGGAAACAGCAGCAGCTTAATCTCAGGGCAGGATTCTCTGTGCCACTCCGCCACCCCATCCCACACTGTCCTGCCTGGCCAGGCTAGCCTCTGCTCCCTGGAGAGGTAGCGAGACAATCGAGTTAGACAGCAGCCCCTCTCCTCCTTGCCCTGACTGGAGCTTGAGCTGGGTGTCTGTCCGGATATTGCCATGAGCTTTACCCGTCCAGGGCAGGGCAAAGTGGGATGCCAAGCCCTGTCCTCCCAACTGTGGTGGGATGCTAGTCTTGGGTTGAGGACTGTCAGTGGTATACCGAGGAAGTGAGTCATCACTTGACAACTGCCTGGAGAGGTTCTTTCAAAGATGTGAATAGTGTTCATTATTTTTACAAGTGAAAATAATGTCTAGAAGGAAGAACCCTTGTGTGGGATCCTGGTGGATGGGACAGCCTGTCTCTGGTGTATTCTCAAATTCTGAGGATGCATCAGTGCACAAACTGGGCTGAAGTTTGCACCGTGCAGGAGCTGGGGGGCGGGGGAGGCAGGATGTCAAGGGGGATGAGATGGAGATCGCTTAACTTGGCGTTCACAATCATGTCACGTATGAGACACATGACCTCAGCGTGCCTTCCCTGATCCTTAGCTTGCTTACCTGTGAAATACTGCTATAGTACTACAGAGAGTACAAATGAGACAGCAAATGAGAAATCACTTGACTCTGCCTGGCACACAGCTGCTGTTCAGCAAGGACTTGAATATGCACGGGTTAGTGCTTCTGCAGAATTTGCTAAGGGCAGCCTGAAGTGTGAGATGCTGTGGCTGACGTTCCATTTCTCCATGTGATCATGTATACTGTTGGAGTCTGACTTAGCAGTTGCTGTAGTGGCAGACGTATAGCAGAAGGGACTTCTGGAACCTTTTCTGAGCTCTTCCTGTTCTTGTTAAAAGAAACCTTCCTATCCAGTCACATACCAATAATTAAACTCTAGACAAGTTGTAAGATATCCGTATGACCTAACCTTTAAAAATAGAAACTCTCTGGCCTTGTAACTACAAAAGTTCTGGGCAGAAGCCAAACCATCAGCAGTTCTCCTTTCTGAATGCCTTATATAATCCAGTTGTACTCCCTCAACTCATGGTGAGCTTTGATGAGCTCTGGATCGATGCACACCAGATGTGGGACTGTGGGGAGTTTCCAAGGAAGTTTTACACCCGAGCCTTGCCCTGGAGGATTGCATGGCCTTACAGGGGAGTTCAGACAAAAGCAATAAAATACCCTTGCACTTTCTTCCAACATCACAACTTTGCGATTCTCATAAATCTAAATTCTACTCGATCCCAGGGCATGACCAATGCAGAGGCAGACAGGTCCCACTTAGTGTGGGACAGGAAAGGGAGGGCAGAGAGATAGGTTTGGAACACTGGAGAGTGGGGGTGGACAGAGCCAGGGTGAGTTGTCTGGAGCTTGCCTGGCAGGCAGCAGGAAGACCACAGGGTAGGTTTCTGAGCACCAGAAAACTTGGGAGCCACTGTTCTGGAAGAGGAAAGGGGCAGCCATGGGTGGGAGAAGGCTGGCAAGGGCACCTCCCAGGAGTGGGTGGTGCATTGGCTGTGGAAGGTGGGTTTGAGAGGTGCCTGAGGTTTTCATTTTAAACTTAAAAGGGATTGGCAGTAGAAGACACTTCAGAGGAAAGACTGGTTTCCTCTTAACCACCTGAAGCTGCCCAGCAGCTAGTTAGAAGTGTGACTAGAGAGAAACTGGGGATCGTTTGAAGCTGAGAGAGGGGTTCATGAATAAAATCGGAGCACTGTTTATAGGCACATGCAGGCAAAAGGACAAAGAGAGAGATGAGATTAAAAATCTACAACGGGGCTGGGTATGGTGGCTCACACCTGTAGTCCCAGCTACTTGGGAGGCTGAGGCAAAATAATTGCCTGATTCCAGGAGTTTGAGATCAGCCTAGGCAACATAGCGAGACATATACTCTAGCCCAGGCTGATCTTGAACCAGTGCGCTCAGGTAATCCTCTTGCCTCCATTTCCCAAAGTGCTGGGATTATAGGCTTGAGCCACTGTGCCTGACTGGGAGGTGTTATTTATACCCACTTTATAGATGCAGAAACTAAGGCACCGAGACCATGTCTTCAAAAAAATAAAACAAATTAGCCAGGTGTGGTGTCACACACCTGTAGTCCCAGCTACTCGGGAGGACTGCCTGAGCCCAAGAGGTTGAGGCTGCCGTGAGCTGTGATGGTGCCACAACACCAGTCTGGGTGACAGAGTGAGATCCTGACTCAAAAAAAAAAGTACAAGAAAAAGAGATGAGATGAAGGAGGTGCTGGGAGGCTCAGGAATGCAGGCGGGCAAGCCTGGGGGGAGGACAACTCCTTTGTGGCTCCTTTTTAAGATGCTTTGAAGAGGGAGATGCAGATAGATATTCTCCCTGAGTGTAGTAGTATGAGTGATTACACACGTACTTGTGTCCTTCCACAAGGTGGGTCAGGGAGAGTGTAGTGCTGGAGGAAGACCTTCATTTTGCAGTTGATTATATTTTATTTAGAGACTGTTTTAGAGCCAGAATGCTCTGGTTTGAATCCTTGCTTTGCCACTCTTTGACCATGGACAAGCGATTTAGCCTCTCGGTGCCTTAGTTTCTGCATCTATAAAGTGGATATAAATAACACCTCCCAGCCAGGCACGGTAGCTCAAGCCTATAATCCCAGCACTTTGGGAAATGGAGACAAGAGGATTACCTGAGCCCACTTGTTTGAGACCAGCCTGGACAACAAACATGCCAAGACCTCGTCTCTACAATAAATCAAAAAACTAACCGGGCATGGTGGCAAGTGCCTGTATTTCCAGCTACTTGGAATGCTGAGGTGGAAGGATCGCCTGAGCCCAGCAGGTCCAGGCTGCGGTGGCCGTGATTGGACCACTGTACTCCAGCCTGGGCTATAGAATGAGACTCTGACTCAAAAAAAAAAAAAGAGGATGTATGAAGTGCTTTCACAGTGGAGCACAGACTGGACAATAAATTGCATACTAATGTGGAAGGAGGAAAATGAGACTGCATTGTCAGCTGGAATAGAAAAACATCAGGCAGAAGATATCCAGCAAATTACTATTGCACAATATGTATCAATGAACCTGCAATGAATGCATGTCAGTGACTGTTTCACGTTACCATGTGTTAGAAAAATATAAGATATAAAGCTTTGCTTTTTTGTCATAAATAAGTCCCTCAATGTCTAATATTCCATAGTAAGCCAAATATCATTACCGTAAAATAATTGGTTCCAACACTACACTATTTAATATGAAGTGATTGGTTTTTCACTTTTTTTGTAAAAAAGTGCAGTTGGGTTGCTGGTAGGTGATCTGCAAGATACCTTTGAATGCAAAGGTGCCTGGCACACTCTAAGTGCCTTGTAAGTCTTCCTGGGCCACACTGGCTCAAGGTTGCGTCTTTAGGCAGGAGGACTTTTTGGGAAGCAAACCTAAGGAGAATTGATTCACACCCAAATTTCCTGGGACCAAAGAGACCATGGGCATTTTATTTTTGGGGCGTCTTTGGAACCTCTGTCCTGAGGCCCCAAACAGTTGGAAGACATTATTAATAATTCCTTACACTTGATACTTGATGTATGGTGCTTTGTAGTTTACTAAGTACTTACCACATATGTACAGATACTTCCTTATTTGATCTTCACGTGAAACCTGTGAGATAAGCAGAGATTGAGCTTCATTTCACAGGTAGGAGCATGCTGTTCAGCATAGAGTGACCTCTAGGTGTGAGCCCAGGTGCAATGGGCTCAACAAGCACATTTATTGTAGGTTCTTGAGTTCATGAGATCAGAACCCAGTGATGCCAGAGGTGAGGGTGTAGTTGCTTCGTGAGCTCTTGACTTCACTGCAAAGAAGAATTTCAGAGTGAATCTGAGTAGAAGTTGAAGATAGGATTTGTTAGGATGGAAAAGGAAACATGTCCAGAGGAGGACATGAGTGCCTTAGGAGAAAGGGCACAGCCAGTTGCTGTTAGCTGGGTGCTTTGTATCCTTTAAGATAGTGGTTAAGCAGTCTTCTTCTACAACAAAAAATCTCTGCCAAAAAAATCTCTGCGCTATGTGGGGAATGCAGTGGGTTGTAGTCTGTTGATCACTAGTTTCTGTTCTTATTATTTTTTCTAGGCTGACTTCTAAGCTTACTTGCGTCATGTGAAATAGTTGAAATAATGGTAAAAGTTATTGTTTTATGGTTTAAGTAAGGTGTTTTTGGAAACGCCATGCTCCGGTGCTTCTGGTTTCAGTAGCTGTGTGTGCCAGCCACCCTACATTTGGGACTGGGGCAGGGGTTTCAGTAGCTGAGTGTGCCAGCTGCTTTGCATTCTGAGGCTGGGGCTGGAAGCCTAGTTAGTGCAGGTATTGTTTCAGAAAGTTGTGTCCCTATCAGTCAGTGCCCTGGTGCCTCTTTATCATGTTTTCTAGTCACCTAAGCTATGCCTACCTGTAAGAATCGTGTGTGTCTGAGCTACAGTAGCTGTCCTGCCACCCCAGGACTCCTGACCACACTCCATGCCTTCCTCTCCACCACTCCTTCCGTCAAATGGGTAGAGACAACACTCTGCTTTTAAAAGAAAGAGATTATAAGGAATGATTTGTGAAAAGGAACCTAAACAGTGTTGGGTCATCCTTACTTGCCTTTATAGGATAGCGCCAAGTGCTGAGTTAGGGGATTTTAGACTTAACACCCGTCCTGTTTGTCAGGCCAGAGCTGCAGTTTGTTGACTGGGCTTCTGTCACTTCTGCTTCTGTGGGTGACAGTGTGCCCCTGAGGCAGAGACCTGCCTGGCTGGTCAATCCTTTGAGCTCTGTGAGGTCTGGGGCAGGACTCCTTGTGTGTAAGTGGCATATAACCATCAGCAGTTCCGCTGCCTCTGTAGACAGCCTTTGTCTTTGGTTAGCTGGGTAATGACCTCTCTGTGGGAACTGGAGTTGCAGTACTTTCCTTAGAATCGCCAGGTATACGGGAATACCAGTTGGGATTCTCTTGATATTAAAATAGTGGTGGAATTTGACAACTTCTGGCCAGAGGATTGGTTTGTGGCTTTGTTGAAGGTGTGCCACTTCCTCGTTTGCCTAATTTCTCTTGTGACCTAAATATCCGACTTCTAAAGAGCCATGAGAGGGGTAAGTCCTAATTTTTGTTTTAGGTTACCTGAAGAGCGAATTCAAAGAAAAGTTACATTGACTCCTTGGATCCCCCCACATGTTCACCCCAACTCTTGCCTGTTTTGCCTCTCATGTTTTAGGGCTTCAGGGTCTGTTTTGAGATTTGTGTCTTGATGCCAGGGGCCAGCACAGGCTGGCTTAGCTCCTTGCTTGTGTGTGGGACACTTGCCGCAGTCACTAGGGAAAACTCGTGCTGTAGCTTCTATCAGATTTTTTTTAATGGCTTTTCCACCTGGTATCATGGGAGCCACGGCTGTTTCTTGATATCTTCTGTTTCCCCCTGGGATCCACGGCTGCAAGCAGACAGCTGTGGCTAGCTGTGCTCTCTGTGGCTGGCTGAGTTCATTGTGATAGAAAGGGTTGGGCCTGTGTGGGCAGTCCCCTTCAGAGCAGGACGCTGACTTGATGATTCACACTGAGCGAGTTTTCTAACAGCCTTGTGACTCTCACATGGGGAATATGAGTGACTCTTGAGAAATCTTTGCATAAGAGATTTTAAAATTTTCTTTTGAGCTTGCTTTGGTGATTTTTCTTAAAGTTAGCACATTCCTTGTTTTCAGCTTAAATCTCAAGGACAGGGTGTTCAGTCTTGCTCCTTCTTACCCAGGGTTATTACTGGTTGTGATTTTGTTCTTCATGCTACTCTTGATGTGCTGATGTTAACTAACTTCGGTGTATATATAGAAATAGCCTTTCACTGTTTAGTTAATACCGTACTTTGTACAAATGTGCAAAAATAGTGCTTTTTCACATACTGTCTTTTTTCTACCTGTCTATACTGTGGGTTTCTTACAAAAGCTAAACAAACTATAGCTTTTGTTGTTGTTGTTGTTTTAGTCAGAGTCTCATTCTGTTGCCCAGGCTGGAGGAGTACAGTGGCATACTCAAGGCTACCACAGCCTCTACCTACTGGGCTCAGGCAATCCTTCTGTTTCAGGCTTCCAAGTAGCTGGAACCACAGGTGTGTGCCACCACTCCTGGCTAACTTTTTTATTAGTTGTAGAGACAAGGTCTCACCAAGTTGCCCAGGCTGGTCTCGAACCCTTGAGCTCAGGCAGTCCTCTCGCCTCAGCCTCTCAAAATGCTAGAATTACAGACTTGAGCCACCATGCCCAGCTTTTTTTTTTTTTAAGTCAGAGTCTCACTCTGTTGCCCAGGCTGTAGTGCCATGGCATACTCAGTGCTACCACAGCATCTACCTGCTGGGCTCAGATGATCCTTCTGTCTCAGTCTTTCAAGTAACTGGAACTATAGGAACACACCACTACACCCAGCTAATTTTTTTGATTTATTGTAAAGATGAGGTCTTGCCAAGTTGCCCAGGCTGGTCTTAAACCCCTGGGCTCAGGCAATCCTCTCTCCTCTGCCTCCCAAAGTGGGGATTATAGGCGTGAGCCACCACACCAGGCCCAATAGCTTCTTATCAACAAATAAACAAGCAAGAAATAAAAATTATGTAAATAAACAAGTAATTTCCATTTGTAGTGCCAGATCCCCCAAAGACCCCAAAAATGAAGACACTGTGTCCCAGAAGCCGAAGAAATGTACCAGAGACAATGAACAAGACATGGACTTTATTCAGGAACTTAACAGGGAAGGTGGTCCAGGAGTGGCTGTCTGGGTAGGAAAAAAACCATGCCTGATGGTGAAAGGCACACAGGTCATGTAGCATTTTCCATAGGGCAGAGTGTGAGGTTGCATGTCAAAAGGTAGAATTTCCAGTGCGCAGGTACAATGGGCGAAGGGGCTTACACATACATGGCATGTCTACAAAATGCAGATTCTCTCTAGGGGTAGAATTTTTTGTATTATAATGAACTAAAGTTAGCCAAAGGTTATGGACTTTGGTCTAGGCCTGCCCAGCTCCAGCCGACTGCCTTAGGAAGGGTGCTAGAGAACATTCAGTATGAGAAGCTGCAAGATTTGGTCAACAGGTGCCAGGACACCACGCCCACGGCCTCAGCTTGACCTTCGTGTCCAGGCTGGAGCCCAGGGGGACATCCTGGGTTGGCTTCCCTCAGGTCCAGCCCCTGGGCTTGGAGCCACATCCTGGGTTGGCTTCCTCCCTAGGCTCCAGCCCCCAGCTTGGGGCCATATCAGTGTGTGCTCATGTCGTCACTGAGGGTGACCTGTTTCTCTGACTTGACTAATAGGCATCTGGTCTATTTTAATTAATACTTTTCAAAATGTGTAACAAGTACCTCCTGCTGTTACTTCATTTTGCAAGTAACATCAGCAGAAGATTCTGTAATCGTACTTGAGTGGACACTTTGTTGTTGACATCTATTGCTGTTTGTTACCATTGAGATCCTGGTGACACCAAGTTTTGTGTTGACTTTCTGTAGGTGTTTTCACAGTCCTGTGTTTGGTATGGAGAGTGTGGAATTGCATCTGGGGATAAGAGGTACAATTGCAAATATTCTGGCCCTCCAAAGCCATTGCCAAAGGATGGGTATGACTTAGTGCAGGTAAGTTCATTATCTTGGAAACACAAAATGCTGATCACGAATTCCTCTGTAATCATACCTTAAATGTCATTGTGGGGTGGAGGTGGAGGTGAGACTAACCGGCTTACATCTTACCCTAAACTCTAACCTGTAGCAAATAATGGCAGAGAAGATAACGCTATCACTCCAGTGGTGATTTTCAGGGGCTGCCTTCATAGCCCTCATAAAGCTTCCAAATAGCAGCTTACTATTTAAGGATTGACCTAGGTCCTTCAAATATTGTGCTTTGCAAACTATGCGCCATATATTAGAAGTTAGCTTTTTTTTGGTGCCTAGATTTTAGGACTTGAAAGGACTCTGCTGCTCAGTGACTATGGCTTCCCTGTCCCCTTTCATATTGCTGTTCCCTCTGTGTTCACCGACAGCCTGTGAATTTTGGCTGCTACCAGGATTCTGCTTTCCTTTCTCTTTTTTCCCATCCTTGATACCCAGGGATATTTGAAAAGAATTGAAAAAAATCACGGTGAAAGCCTGGTTTTAGAGACTTAAGTAATTGAAATCAAGTTAACACAATAACAGAGCTCCTCGCCTCACTCGCTTCTTTCATCAGAATTATTATTATTTAAATTTTTATTATAAAAATGTGGGATACAATTCAGGGTTGGGTATACAAACATTGATCATGCAGGTATCCCTGCTAATGAGGTATGCCCCTCCCTCCCCTAGCAGTTTCTCTCAACTGCCAATCCTACCCCCCCCCACCAACAGTTTCTGATTACTGCCAATCGCTTTCTTAAAAAAGAAAAAAACCAAACAGAATTATTTTAAAGACTTTGACTTTCCATAGAGTGACTAATGGAAATAGTAAATAGCACTCTGGTTGAATTTCAACAGCAACAACAAAACAAACAAACAAAAAACCAAGATGAGGTAAAGTGATTGTCAAGAAAGGGGAATGATCTTCCAAATGGAAACAAATTAGAACTATCTGCTACCTCTGCTTGTGAATCCCTAGTTTATAAATATTAATAGTAAATGTGCGAGCTTTGCACATTACAAATTCTATGGAAATTCTGTGAGAACTTTGCAGATACAGTATGTGTCTTACTCTCGTGTCCCTAAAAGGGATTCCAGGAGTGAGGTTGTCTTATTTCATTGAGGAGCGTGTCCTTATTTTAACTGCGCTTTCTCTTCTGAAAAGGAACTGTGTCCCGGCTTTCTCTATGACAATGTCAGTCTCTGTTGTGATGTTCAGCAGCTTCAGACACTGAAAGACAACCTGCAACTGCCTCTACAGTTTCTGTCCAGGTAGGCTGACCACCAGGCAAGCAGAACAGATGGGTTTAGGTATCTGTGAACTGCTTATGTTCAGATTTCCTTTTAAAAGTCAGGTTTTGTTTTGTTTCGTGGGTTTTAAAATTTTTTTAATTTTTATTTTTTGAGTCATGGTCTTACTCTGCCGTTCAGGTTGGAGTGCAGTGGCACGATCACAATTCACTGTAGCCCCGACCTCCTGGGCTCAGGCGATCCTCCCACCTCAGCCTTCCAAGTAGCTGGGACTACAGGCACATGCACCACAACTGGCTAATTTTTTTTTTACGTTTTTTAGAGACGAGGTCTCACTATGTTGCCCAGGCTGGTCTCGAACTCCTGGGCTCAAGCGATCTTCCCACCTCAGCTTCCCAAAGTGCTGGGACTACAGGCATGAGCCTCCACACCTGTCCTGTTTTGTGTTATTTTAACAAAATATTTTTATGACTTGTCAAAAATAAAGAGAAAATAATGATCAGATATGGTTCTCTTGCCAGCTGCATTCAGAGTTAGCACTTGGTTTCCTCTGAGATGTCCTCACCCTATGGGGTGTCTGCATTGTGATTGGGGACGCATTCCTTTCCAACTCGAGTCTCTATGTGCTGTGGGGAAGAGAGGTTCCTAAAGTCTGCTCAGGTCCCTGGCCCTAGACACTCATTTGTGTAGGCCTCTGCATCACCTCCCTCTGTTCACCTCCCCTGCTGTGCCCGTTGTTCTTATCTCTTCTGTGGTGAGACAATGTGCTGGAGTCAGGTCCTCAGCAAAGCTGGCCTTGGGTCATGGTCAGCAAGCTTGTTCCAACGAGTTGACTTGTTTTGTCAGAGTTCGTTTTCTATTTAATCTGTCCACAGTGACCCTGGGTTGTGCAAAAGGGCTGAGTAGTGGATGTTCTCCCGTGGGCCCACCCAGCAGCTCTCAAACATACAAAAGAACACGCTGCTGGTGTTCTTGAGGACAGCAGAGTATGGTATCTTTCTACATTTTTTGGACTTCGGCACACTGATAAAGATGTATGGGAAACACTTAGTAACAGGGAAGATGCTTCTCTGCAAATGTCACTGTGGGTGACAGGGTGCAAGGCGACTTCAACTGGGGAAATTCTGTTTCTTTCCAGATGTTGACAGCGGAGAGTGGAAAACCCCCACTAAATTGATTTTTTTGTTGGTTTTTGTTTTGAGATAGTGTCTCAGTTTGTTGTCCAGGCTGGACCGCAGGCACGATCACATCTCACTGCAACCTTGATCTTCTGGGCTCCATTGATCCTCCTGCCTCAGCCTCCTGAGTAGCTAGCTGGTACTACAAGTACAAGCTACCACACCCAGCTAATATTTATATCTGTAGAAACAAGATCTTCCTATGTTGTTCAGGCTGGCCTTGAACCCCTGGGCTCAAGCAATCCTCCCTCCTCGGCCTCCCAGAGTGCTGGAATTATAAGCATGAGCCACCATGCCCAGCTAAATTGTTTTTTTCAGGACAGCTTACAGTAATAACCTAAAATTGAGAATCTAATCGGGCCAACATATCTTATGGAAGGCTGGTGGACGTTGATGGAGCCAAATTGGAGTCTTTGTCCCTTTGTCACTTAGCATTCATTTTGGTGAGGCATTACAGACATAAACATCAAAAGATAACCAAGTTTCCCCCGTGTTCTTAGAGGTACCAAAGCTTGAGTTATGATAGCGAGTAAGATAAACACCTGCTATATGGAATGGTATACAGCTATCAAAATTGATTATTATGGAGATTAAATGTAGTTACATGGAAAGTGTTTGAAAACCGTGTGCACCTAAGAGTGACTGCTATTAGAATAATGTAATTGTAGTGTCTGACTTTGTCATGGCAAAGCACAGAGCTCTTGAAAGAGAATCAGCGTGTCTGTCTCCTTCCCTAGAGCAAAGCTTCTTGAAGGCCAGGACACACTTTTTCTCATTCTGTGTCATATGTGGTCACTGAGTCTAGATCAGAGTTGAAAATAACCTTGACTGTGTTGCAAGAACGCAAGTCTAATAAAGCAATAGCTCTTGTAGGTATCAGTGGATCAAATGGAAAGGAGATCTCTTTTGCCACATGACAAGTCAACATTGGGAGCTTAAACTTTGAACCTGAAGGACAGCAGACAGCTTGTGGTTCTCATGAAACTGTGTGCTTCTGCAGTGCTTTTTGCCAGAGGACATCACTGCTGTTTTCTTGTTTTTGCTAGGGGATATCTCCCTGTGTTTTTGGAAGGACTCAGGGATTTTCTGGGGCTTGGAAGAAAGCCCTATAATAGGTTATAAGATGAAAATTCTGCCAGGCATGGCGGCTCATGTCTGTAATCCCAGCACTTTAGGAGGCCAAGGCAGGAGGATTGCTTAAACCCAGGAGTCTAAGACCAGCATGGGCAGCATAGCAAGACCTCGTGTTTCCAAAAAAACAGACAAAAACTAGCCGAGTATGGTGATGCACACCTCTAGTCCCAGCTACTCAGGAGGCTGAGGCAGAAGGATCGCCTGAGTCCAGTAGGTTGAGGCTGTGGTAAGCCATGATCATGCCCCTGTGCTCCAGCCTGGGCAGCAGAGTGAGACCCCCAACTCAAAAAAAAATAAATTCTGATAGTAACTATTTTTTCTTCTTAATCAAAATTGTCACCACAAAACTCCAGGACAAATAAAATATGTCTCTATAATACAAAATGCAGACTTCAGAGAAGCATCTTTCTTTTTTTGAAATTATATCTGGACAAAATAAATATAGTAATTATATTTACTGTACTCCAGCCTGGGCAACAGAGCAAGATCCTGTCTCAATATCTTAATATTGTTCTTAATATCCTTGCCTATTTTAAATCATTTTTGGTGACCCTGTTACCTATAAAATTATGTAAAATATAATTTGCTTCTTCCTTAGATGTCCATCCTGCTTTTATAACCTAATGAACCTGTTTTGTGAGCTGACGTGTAGTCCTCAACAAGGTCGGTTTCTGAATGTTACAGCAACTAAAGATTATGTTGATCCTGTCACAAACCAGACAAAAACAAACGTGGTAGAGTTACAGTACTATGTCGGACAGAGTTTTGCCAATGGTAAGTAACTTTTAATTATTTTTTTACTGCAGGAGATGGGAGTAGGTTGTTCCTTTTTGTTGTCCTGTCAACTGTGTGGAAAAACACAATTTTTTTCAGTTCCATTGGCCAGGAAATAAGAGTTGTTGCTTTGCTTGTATCCTAGGGCTTAAACTACAAACAATAATATAAATCTCCTTAAGGCTTTCACCTCTTTCTGACTTTCAGTTCCCACATGGAAAATTTTGGTAGGAGCAAATTTGCTTCTGTACATTTTAGTAACCAGTGGAACTTTGGTTCTAGCGAATGTGAACTGTGTAACTTCATAAACTACCACAAGGCTGAGGAGATAGAACTAGTTAGCAGAGGAGAGGAAGTTATGACTCTGAAGGAACAGATCACCAGCAGGGAATGTCAGCAGCCCAGCAGGTAGAAGAAATGGCCTTCCAACAACCAGAAATCATGGGGCAGTCTCAAAGAGACACAACGTGTGTTAAAGATGACTGAAATGCAAGAATTCTGAAAGAATAGGGTGCTACAGAAAAAGAATAAATTACTATGAATTAGAACCAACCGAATTTACCAGTGGGAAATAGTCATTGAGATGGACTGAAAGATAAACAGATTAGACAAAGCTGAACAAAGAAAGTGTCCAAGAACAATCTACAAATAACAGAACAAGAATTTAGCAAAGTTGTCTATTATAAGAACAACATACAATTAATTGTAATGACCAAGTAAAAAGATAACAAGAAATATAAAAAAGGATCTATTCACAAAAGCAACCAAAAGTAACATACCTAGGAATCAGTCTTCCAGGTGATGGGACCTAAAAAGCAACCTGGGGCCTGGCATGGTGTCTCATTCCTATAATCCTAGCACTTTAGGAGGCCAAGGCAGGAGGATCACTTGAGGCCAGGATTTCGAGACCATTGTGGGCAACAAAACAAGACCTTGTCTCTACAAAAAAAAAAAATAGCAAAATTAGCCAGATGTGGTGGCATGCACAGCTGTAGTCCCAGCTATTTAGGAGGCTGAGGCAGGAGGATTGCCTGAGCCTAGGAAATTGAGGCTGCAATAAGCCATGATTGTGCCACTGCACTCCAACGTGAGTGATAGAGTGAAACTCTATCTCAGAAAGAAAGAGAGAAAGAAGAGGAAAAAAGTACTGCTTTTTCATACTTGACCATAGAGAGATTATTCTGTCTAGAAATAGAACCATACATCTATGGAAAGTTGCCATGTAACAGGTGTAGGTTTGTCACTACAAATCATTGAGAGGAAGGGTGGGCTAGTTAATTACTAGGTTGAGGAAATTGATTATATTCATCTATTTTTTATTTTTGCATATAATACTAAAAAAAAAAGTCAAAAGTCATAATCTTAAAAATTTTAAGAAATATAGACTCTGTTTATGACGTTAGGGTAAGGGAGGGATTTCTAGACAGGAAAGGAAAAGCAGAAACCATAAGTGAAAAGATTTACAAATATAGGCTATTAGTATCTAGAGTAGACAGTGAAATGCAAATTAAAACAGTGAACCAGCCGGGCTTGGTGGCTCAGCCTGTAATCCCGCGCCTTTGGGAGGCTGAGGTGAGTGGATTGCCTGAGCTTGCGGGTTCGAGACCCGTCTGGGCAACTTGGGGAGACCTCATCTCTACAATAAATAAAAAATGAGCCAGGCGTGGTAGCACGCACCTGTAGTTCCAGCTACTCGGAAGGCTGAGGTGGAAGGATCGCCAGAGCCCAGCAGGTCGAGGCTGCGGTGCCCGGGAGCGGCCACTGCACTCCAGTCTGGAAGACAGAGTGAGACTCCAACTCAAAAAACAAAAACAAAAATAGTGAACCACCCTTTTACATCTGTTCAGATTGGCACAGGTTTAAAAGTTGGTCAGTTCCAGCTATTAAGGGATGTGAAGCAACAAAAATGCTAATAAATGCCCCACTTGTAGCCACAGCTTAGTGCAAGTGTTGGAAAGCCATGTGAAAATAATTTTGTAATACTTGGTAAAGTTGATGAGACGTAATCTCTTATGCCAGAAATTTCACGTGTAATAGTTGCCTGCCTTAGAAAACTCTTGGTGTATGGAAACAAGAGACTCATAGGAGCAACCTTTGTAACATTATTGTTTTTGTGAAAAACTAGAGACCTAAGAAAATGAGAAGACATGACAGACTGGGAGAAATTATTTGCAAAAGACATATCTGAGCAAGGACTGTAACTCAAGATGTACAAAGAACTCTTAAACAAATATGACAGTAAGTAAATCAGGCCAGGCATGGTGGCACAGGCCCGTAATCCCAACACTTTGGGAGGCCAAGACAGGAGGATAGTTTGAACCCAGGAGTTTGAGAGCAGCCTGGGCAACATAGTGCGACCCCCGTCTCTATAACAAAATAGAAATAAAAGAAGAAAATAAACCATGTATCTCTGGTCAGCTGATTTTTGACAACGGTGCCAAGCTCATTCCATGAGAAAAGAATACTCTTCTACAAATGGTGCTGGGATAATGGATATATATGTGCAAAAGAATGAGATTGGACTCTTTACTCCATATACAAAAAGTTAACTTAAAGTGAATCAAACACCTAAATGTCAAAGCTAAAACTATAAAACTCTTTGAAGAAAACATAAGGGTAAATCTTTATGACCTCAGATTTGCCAGTGGATTGTTTTTTTTTTTTGAGTTGGAGTCTCACTCTGTCACCCAGGCTGGAGGGTAGTGGCACGCTCCCAGCCACCACAACCTCGACCTGCTGGGCTCCTATGATCCTGCCGCCTCAACCTTCCAAGTAGCTGGAACTACAGGTGTGCGCTACCACGCCTGGCTAGTTTTTGGTTTATTGTAGAGACGAGGTCTCGCCAAGTTGCCCAGGTGGATCTCGAACCTGTGGGCTCAGGCAATCCTCTCACCTTGGCCTCCCAAAGTGCTGGGATTACAGGCCGAGCCCGGCCGGCAATGGATTCTTTTTTTTTTTTTTTGAGTTGGAATCTCACTCTGTCACCCAGACTGGAGTGCAGTGGCCGCTCCCGGCCACCGCAGCCTCGACCTGCTGGGCTCCGGCGATCCCTCCGCCTCAGCCTTCCAAGTAGCTGGAACTACAGGCGTACGCTACCACGCCTGGTTAATTTTTTGATTTACTGTAGAGATGAGGTCTAGCCAAGTTGCCCAGGTGGGTCTGTAACCCTCAGGCTCAGGCACTCCACTCACCTCAGCCTCCCAAAGCACAGGATTACAGGCTGAGCCACTGAGCCCGGCTTGGCAGTGGATTCTTAAATAACAATACCAAAAGCATGAGCAACAAAAGAAAAACATAGATAAACTGGACTATTAAAATAGAAAACCTTTGTACTTCAAAGGACACTGTCAAGAAAATATTTGCAAATCATGTATTTGATAAGGGATTTGTATCTGGAATGTATAAAGAACTCTTTCAACTCAATAAGTAGATAAAATAACCCAATTTAAAATGAGCAAAGGATCTGAATAGACATTTCTCCAGGGATGGTATACAAGTTTCCAATAAGCATATGAAAAGATAGTCAACATTATGAGTCATCAGAGAAATACAAATCAAAACCACAGTGAGATAGCACTTCAACCCCACCAGGACGGCCAGAATAACAAGAAATGTCAGATAACAAGAAGTGTTGGCAGTGGGAAGGTGTGGAGAAATAGGAACCTTGACACATTGCTAGTGGTGACATAAAGTGGTATAGCCACTTTGTAAAACAGTCTTGCAGT
Organism: Carlito syrichta; assembly: GCF_000164805.1. Lineage (NCBI taxonomy): Eukaryota > Metazoa > Chordata > Mammalia > Primates > Tarsiidae > Carlito > Carlito syrichta. The sequence goes on from NW_007248822.1 coordinate 50,798, forward strand.
TCCTGAAATGATTAAACATGGAATTACCATATGAACCAGCAATTCCACTCATAAAACAAATGAAAATATATGTCCATACAAAAACTCACACACAAATGTTTATAGCAGCTTTGCTCGTAATAGCCAGAAGCTGGAAACAAACCAGACATTTGTCAACTGATAAATGGATAAAGTGTCCATACAAGGGAATATTATTTGGCCATAAAAAGGAATGAAGTACTGATACATGCCACAACATGAATGACCCTTGAAAACATGCCAAGTGAAAGAAGCCAGTCACAAAAGACTACATATTATATGATTCCATTTATGTGAAATGTCCAAAATAGGCACATCTATGAAAGCAGAAAGAAGCCGGCCTTGGTGGCTCAGCCTGTAATCCCAGTGCTTTGGGAGGCTGAGTTGAGGGGATTGCCTGAGCCCGCGGGTTTGAGACCCGCCTGGGCAACTTGGCTAGACCTCATCTCTACAATAAATCAAAAATTAGTCGGGCGTGGTAGTGCACGCCTATAGTTCCAGCTACTTGGAAGGCTGAGGCAGAAGGATCGCTGGAGTCCAGTAGGTTGAGGCTGTGGTGGCCGGGAGCGGCCACTGCACTCCAGTCTGTGTGACAGAGTGAGACTCCAACTCAAAAAAAAAAACAGCAGAAAAATTATTGGTCACTTGGGGAGATGGGGGGCATAGCTGAAGAGTACAGGGTTTCTTTTGAGGCAATGAAAATGGTCTAAGATCAACTGTGGTGATAGCTGCACATATCTGTGAATATTGTAGAATTCATTAAATTGCACACTTTAAGTGGGTATATTTTATGATACGTGAATTATGTTTCTACAAAGCTGCTTTTTAAAAAACAAAAAGAAATTCATGAGTATAGCGTAGAAAACCATAAAAACTACAGAGACAAATACTTGTATTTTGAAAGCAAATAGAGAAGACACAAGTCACCTCAAAAGACTGACATTTGGAGATTTTTTTTTTTACGAGGCATGATAAGAGGCCAGAAGGCAATGGAAATATATTGAGAGTTCTCAGAGACATAACTGTCACTCTAGCTAACCTGACTCTCTAAAGCAAGAGTAAAATAAAATGAACGTGTAAGTATTTCCTTGATATTTGGGGAAGAAGATTTTGGAGGCTTCTAGGAAGCAGGGCCTGGTAAGTGAAGATTACATTACAGGACCCATTCCAACTGCTTTCTTATGTGTAAAACATTAATATTATCTTTATGTAGTATATTGTCTTTATGTATACCAAAATCAAACCCCAAAAGAATAGTATTAGGTTTATTCTCTCCTGACCTCTGCCCCAACACCAGTTTTCCCTGTGAGTCTTCTGATTCTCTGGCTGTGGAAACTGCTTCTGCAGAGGCCTTCTGGAGCCAGCTTCACTGGTTAAAGAAGCACCAAGGCCTTCGGTATCTCCTTCCTGAGCCTCATTGTGCTCTTCTACACCGTGGGGATAAGACTTCTCCACACTGTTTTGAGAACTACGTGAGATCATGGGAGCCTTTCCCTTTGCTGTCTGCTTTTCACTTTTAAGTTAGTTGGAATCAGACCTGGCATGTTATTTGCAGGGTAATAAGTCAATATGAAGGGACATCTCGGTTCCTGCCCTTCTTGTTCACTGCCTGTGGTCCAACCTGCTCCCTAACGTGGCTGCAGTGCATGTGAAGTTGCCCGTTCCCATTCAAGAGGCCTTTGCAAGATCTTGTCCAGTGAATTAAAGCATGCATCCCGTCTATTTATTTTTCCCTTGGATTCCTCTTCTAGCAATGTACGATGCCTGCCGGGACGTGGAGGCCCCCTCAAGTAATGACAAAGCCCTGGGACTCCTGTGTGGGAAGGATGCTGATGCCTGCAATGCCACCAATTGGATTGAGTACATGTTCAATAAGGACAATGGGCAGGCGCCGTTTACCATCACTCCCATCTTTTCAGGTAGGGATAAAGACTCCAAGTTTTACGATGTTTTAAAGTCAAGGAATCAGCTGGCAGCTCACACCTATAATCCCAGCCCTATGAGAGACTGAGGTGGGAAGATCACTTGAGACCAGGAGTTTAAGACCAGCCTGGGCAACATAGCCAGACCTCATCTATACAGAAATAAATTAGTTGGGCATGGTGCCTCATACATGTAGTCCCAGCTACTCAGGAGGCTGAGGCAGGAGTATCGCTTGAGCTCAGGAGTTGGAGGCTGTAGTGACCTGTCGTGCCACTGCACATCAACCTGGGTGATAAGCAAGACTTCTTCTCTATAAATAAATAAAGACATAAAAAAAAAAGATCGGGAATAGTCTGTAATAGGAAGATAAATTCATATAACTAGTTGGTCAAGTTTCTTCTCAGTAAGAGGTAATTAGAGCGTTTATCCTGCCCGAGTTAATTTAGGGGGCCTTGGGGTAGAAAGGGAGGAAGAAAAAGAATTGCCTTTGTGATTACTGTTGTAATTGAGAGAATAAAAAATAAAATGGGTAGGGAAAGGGTGGCATTTCCAGAAGCCTGCAGTGGATGGAGACAGGGCATGATTTAAGGGTGTGTGATGTATTTGGGTGTCAGTGACAAACCTTATGTTCAAGTTTATAGACAAGTAATCTAAAAATCTCCAGGACAAAGCATCAAAACATAAATTTTTTTTTCTTTTTGAGTTGCAAACTTACTCTGTCACCCAGGCCGGAGTGCAGTGGCACACTTAAGACCACTCCAGCCAGCATCCATCTGCTAGGCTCCGGTGATCCTTCTTCCTCAGCCTTCTAAGTAGCCGGAATTACAGGCACAGGCTACCATGTCTGGCTAATTTTTTATTTATTGTAGAGACGAGGTCTTGCCAAGTTGCCCAGGCTGGTCTGGAACCCTCAGGTTCAGGCAATCCACTCGCCTTGGCCTCTCAAAGTGCTAGGATTACAGGCTGAGCCTCCAAGCCCAGCCTACAACACATACTTTGATTAAACTAAAACCTCCAATTATTTTTATTTTTCCAGTTGTATTAGATATTTCAGTGAGCTTGTTGTTGGGTTTAAATTTAATAGTACAAAATGTTCAATGGTTGTTTTTTTTTTTTTTGAGTTGGGAGTCTCCCTCTATTGCCCGGGCTGGAGTGCGGTGGCATGATCATGGTTCACTGCAGCCTCAGACTCCTGAGATCAAGGGTTCCTCCTGCCTCAGCCTTTTGAGTAGTTGGAATTATAGGTGCAATCCACCTGCCTGGCTAAAATTTTTTTTTAGGGGGTTAGACACAGGGTCTCACTATGTTGCCCAGGCTTGTCTCAAATTCCTGGGCTCAAACTATCCTCCTTCCTCAGCCTCTCAAAGCGCCGGAATTACAGGCATGAGCCACCTCATCCAGCCACAGTGTTTTTTATTGAGTTTTTTCTCAACACAATTTCTTCCTGTAGATCTTCCAGTCCATGGGATGGAACCCATGAATAATGCCACTAAAGGCTGCAACGAGTCTGTAGATGAGGTCACAGGGCCATGCAGCTGCCAGGACTGCTCTGTCGTCTGTGGCCCAAAGCCTCAGCCCCCGCCCCCTCCCGTTCCCTGGAGGATCTTCGGCTTGGACGCCATGTACGTCATCATGTGGATCACCTACATGGCATTTTTGCTTGTGTTTTTTGGAGCATTTTTTGCAGTGTGGTGCTACAGGTAAGGAATTTTGCTTGTCTCCTTGGGCAAGAAGAGCAGAGTCACCCACGGGCATTTGTAGTCTTCCCTTGGCAGAGCTTGGTTAATTTGAACAAGAGACACCTGCATTAATACCATTCTGTGGCCTGCTGTGTCCCACAACTTGCAAACAGAGTCCTGATTAGACATTTAAACCTTTGAAGCAAGTTTTATTGATTTATCCAAAATATGTTATTTAAAGCACTGTGCATTAACCACCTGTTCTTCAGAAAGTCAGGGTGTCATATGAGCCAAATTTGATTCAGAATTAATTAAAGGCAGTACTATAGTCCTTTTAGATATTTGCATCTTGATTTAGGACAATAAATTTTTTTTTTAAACTTTAATAATTTTAGACCAGAATGTTGCAAAAACAGTAGAATCGATGTAAACTGTTTACGCAGGTTTCCCTAATGTTTCAACTTACATAACTCATAATTATTAAAACCATGAAAATAATAGCCTGGGCAACATGGCTAGACCCTGTCCCTACCAAAAAGAAAAAAAATAACCAGGTATGGGGGCATATACCTGTGTTTCCAGCTACCCAGGAGACTGAGGTGGGAGGATCACTTTGAATCCAGGAGGTTGAGACTACAGTGAGCTGTGTTCACTCCACTGTTCTGTAGCTTGGGGGACAGAGACACTGTCTTTAAGAAAGAAAAGAAAATCGGTGTGATATTATTAAGCTAAACCATAGGCCTTATTCGTACTTCATCAGTTTTTCCTCTAATGCCCTTTTCCTGTTTCAGGATCCCATAATATTACACTCACTTTTTTGTGTTTTAACCCATCCAGTCTGTGACACCATTTCTCGGTCTTTCCTTTTTTGACCTTGACCTTTGTGATGAGTACTGGTCATTACTTGGTAGCATCCCCTTCAGTTTGGTTTGTCTGGCATTTGCTCATGGTTGAGTTGAGGTTACCTGTTTTTGATAAGAACATCTCAGAAGTGGTGCTGTGTCTTTCTTGGTGTATCGGGGTACATGACATTGATACGTCACGTTCCTGGTGATTTAACCTTGATCCTTTGGGTGAGATGGTGTCTGTTGCTCCTGGGTCTCTCCCTTGTGAAGTTGCTGTTTTTCCTTTGTAACTATAACTACATTGAGGAGAGATGCTTTGAGACTATGCTGACACTTTACTTTTCCTCAAATTACCCCCCACTGGTTTCAGCATCTATTGGTGGGTCTTGCCTACAACAGTCATTACTGTGGTGTCTGCCTGGTAGTGATTTTCTATTTTCCTAATTCCCTCCGCATCCATTTGGACTTCTGTACAGAAAGCTGTCTCTTCTCTCTCACTTCTTTTTTTTTTTGAAAGCAGGATTTATTGAGAGAACAGGAAAGCTCCCACAGTGGGAGGGGACCCAGAGGGGTTGCCCACTCTCTCACTTCTTTATTCAGTTATTTGCAACATGGACTTTTTACCCTGTGGGCTGTATCCAATATTGTCATTTATTTCATTGCTCTGAGTTTTTACAGTTTTGGCCATTAGGAGTGCCTTCTTCTTGGCTCCTGTGTTCTTTTTTTGGGGGGGGGGGTCCCTCAGACTGGAGTGGAGTGGCATGATCATGGCCTCAATCTCCAGGGCTCAGGTGATCTTTCCTTCTTAGCCGCCCAATTGGCTGGAACTACAGGAATGTGCCACCATGTCTAGTGAATTTTTATTTATTTTTTATAGAGGTGAGGTCTTATTGTGTTGCCGAGATTGATCTCGAACTCCTGGGCTCAAGCAATCCTCTCGCTTTGGCTTCCCAAAGTGCTGGGATTATAGGCATGAGCCACTGCACCCGGCACTTCTGTGTTCTTTTGACATATCCCTTTCCCTGGGTTCATCTGCCTGCATCCTCACCCCAGAATCAGCCCCTTTCTGCAAAGAGCCCTGTTTCCTTTTTTTGGAGGACGGTGTATAGAAATCAAGACTCGGGCACTAGGTGTACTCGTTGCTGCTGGGGAGGGGAGTGTGTTTTTAAGGTACCTAAAAGTTTTAAAGACTAATGAGGGCTACACGGTGAAATGACCTTTTACTAATTGGATTTTTAATGTCGTATTAAATTTTCTCTTGAGACTAGTAAGCAGAGGGACCCAGGGCAAGGGAACTTAGGGAGGAAGAAGCCAGGTTGAGGAAGTCAGCTTTTAATGGGGTTACAGGAAGTCAAAATAACAACAGCTTTATCATGATGATGTCCGCTAATACTACTTACTTACTTTTATTTTTCAGAAAACGATACTTTGTCTCCGAGTATACGCCCATTGATAGCAACATAGCTTTTTCCGTTAATTCCAGTGACCACAAAGGTAGGAATATTTGTACGTCAGTAAAAGGGTTTAGATGGTATTGTCATGAGAGCATTTGTTTCCTCAATGGGGTTGAGGCAATGGGGGAGGCGGCATGCTGGGGCTGGGGACATGACTTTAGTCAAGATAGACATGGCCCTTGCCTTTGTGGCTCTAACATCTAGGCAGGATGGCAGAGCAGAACCAAGCAATTGACAGGAGATGCAAAGGCACTGACACAGCAGGCTGAGAGCAGTGGCAGCAGAGCCAAGTAGAGGGCTGTGGGCAGAGCAGTCAGAGAACTTTGTTCTTCAAGGCCCATGTGTGAGCGTCTCTGTGAGTGGGGATATCACTTGCTGAGGGTAGCCAAGGAAGATGGCTTCACAGATGGATAGCTGAGGTGGGTAAGGACATGTCCTGCGTGGGTCCCCAGGTGGGCTCAGTGCCTGCCTCTAGTGATTGCAGCTAATGCTGTCCCTGTTCCAACTTTCAGGAATGTCTTGGCTCTTAACCTCCATCCTCCCTTCTTCTTCCACTCTTCCAGGGGAGGTGTCCTGCTGTGACCCACTTGGTGTGGCCTTCGAGGGCTGTCTGAGGCGGCTGTTCACATGGTGGGGTTCTTTCTGCGTCCGAAACCCCGGCTGTGTCATTTTCTTCTCGCTGGTCTTCATTGTCGTGTGTTCTTCTGGCCTGGTGTTTGTCCGGGTTACAACCAATCCTGTTGACCTCTGGTCAGCCCCCAGCAGCCAGGCTCGCCTGGAAAAAGAGTACTTTGACCAGCACTTTGGACCTTTCTTCCGAACGGAGCAGCTCATCATCCGGGCCCCCCTCACCAACAAACACACTTACCAGCCGTACCCCTCGGGAGCCGATGTGCCCTTCGGACCTCCACTTGACTTAGAGATTTTGCACCAGGTAATCCGTTCGCAGAAATAAGTCAGCACAGGAGACCTGGTGGTTTGCTGGCTTTTACGGTTCTGCTTGATGTGGATTTGGGGCTGAATGTACTGGTATATGTCGAAAATCTTTGCAACAGCAAAGGTGCATTTAACTTATTTTTCAAGAAAGTGAATGATACATATTGAACTTAATGGAAAATTTCCTCTTGCCTATTTTTATATTTACTTCAGGCAGCAGGTATTGCCTTTTTCTTGAAATTGAGATGAGCAGTGGAAGACTTGAGAAGAGTTTCTCTGTTGAGGCGGGATGTGTTTATAAGGCAGTCACCTTAGGAATTTGTGATTTTTATACTTTGTTAACTGAAAGTAAGAGGCAAGGACCCAAAGAAGTGAAGCCCTTCATGCTGTCTTGGGGGCTGAGGCAGGAGCTACTGGGTGGCCCCTGATCCAGCTTGCAGGATGAACCTATCACTGCCTGAACATGGACTCCCAGCCTGCCTTTGATGAGAGGGGCATTTGCGACGAGATCCAACTCGTTCTCTAAGAAGGCATGTAAACCTTCCCCTGGTCTGGTCGCATTTGCCCCTGAGAACTGTGCCTGTCAGTGAACCGCACCCACTTCTTAAAATGCATGCATGGTTGTACAACCATATGGTTTTCCCCTTAATCCTGGTTCCTGTCTACAGAAACCCTGAAATCCTGAAAAACGTCAACTTGTTCCCAAGAGTTGAACAGAGTCTTTCCCATCCAGTGACTTGTTTTTTCCCAGCTTGTTGCAGGAGGTGACATCATGGTCATTTACCTGCAGGAGCATCTTCTCTGTTAAGAAATACAGGACCATGATCATGCCACTGCACTCCAGCCTGGGCAACAGAGCAAGACTCCATGTCTAGAAATAAAAAATAATAATAAAAATAATTTCTGTGGGTTGAATCACATGGAAGTTTGCCACTGATCTGTATTTCAGAACTATGAAACATAAGTATGTGGAAAAAAGGAAAAGAAATACAGGACCTCCATAGGTATAACGTGGAACAGGGCAGTGGGTTTTGTAGTGCTGGTGAGGGACAGTGTCAGGAAGACCAGGTGTCCGGCTCTAGTCTCTGCTGGCCTGTTGGTCACTGCTGAAGAAGGGAGGGGGGTTTTTTACACTGAGATCTGTTCTGGTGGTAGTGCTCCCTCCTTGTCTTTCTGGACGCCTCTAACCAGGGTCTTCAGCCCAGTTGGCTGTAAGAGGGGGCTTTTGGCTTAGCCAGATATCTTACCGTTGTGTGCCTTAATCCTCCCCCCATCTTGGGAAGTATTTCCCCAAACTCTATCTTCTAAACCCTCAGGGCAATTCTGAGAGAAACGTGACCTGTTTCTGGGTTTGCTTATTTTGAAAATCTTCTTTCAGGTTCTTGACTTACAGACAACCATTGAAAACATTACTGCCTCTTACAACAATGGGACGGTGACACTTCAGGATATCTGCTTGGCCCCTCTCTCGCCATATAACAAGAACTGCACCATTATGAGTGTGCTGAATTACTTCCAGAACAGCCATTCCGTGCTGGACCACAAGATAGGGGACGAGTTCTACGTATATGCCGACTACCACACGCACTTCCTGTATTGCGTACGGTGAGTGGCAAAAAGCGGTCATTCGTGTGTCCCAGTGACACTTAAGCCTTGCTGTTGTTAGACTCTGTTCAAGATGTTAGCACAAACGGAGCAAGACTCCGCCCTGCGAAGCTTGCATCCTGGTGGAGGGAAACGGACGAAGAGCACATAAATACTTGATCGTTTCATGTAGAGATGAGTGCTGGAAGGAGGGAAATAAGGCCGGGTGGAGAGACAGAGATCTGCTCAAAGGGAAAGGAAAGGTAAGGAGGCAGCCTGTGGCTATCACAGGGACAGGCGTTCAAGCAGAATGGGTAGCAAGGGCAAAGGCCCAGGGGTGGGAGCTACTGTGACGTGTGATCCAGGAACAGCAGGTACCTCCTACCATTTAACTCATGCCTGGATCGGTAACACACAGTTTCATATGCCACACCTCTTGCACCCCTCAGTGTTTAAAGATAGAGCCTTATTGTATTTTTTTCCTGCCTTATATCATGATATTGAATTGTGTTTAGACACTCAGCTTCCCTTAGGAGTCAAGGCAGGATTGGTGTGCCATTTTAGATGGGCGGACCCTGCAGCTGCTTCCCTAGGAGGCATTTCTGGCTGGGCAGGGTGTGTTTATAGCTGGGATTAGTCACCACAGGAAGCTGTGTTCAGGTGTCTATGAGGGAGTCTTCAGGTTTGCCCAGTAGAGGAAAAGTGTCAGCTGCCAGATGGGCCTGCCCATTCTGAATGCCCTGGCCCTGGCCTTCAGCGGTTGTTCATCCAGTCAGCAGCCCCAGTGCTGTTTCTTCATCATGGGAGCAGAGAAGCTGTTCCTGGTTTCCTTTGATAGTACCGCTCAGCTCACGTCAGGAGCTGAGGACTTGGACTGCCGGTTCTAAAGAACCTTGGTGGCCTTGAGTTCTGTCTGTGTTTGCTCTTATCAGAGTAAGACTCTCTAGGCAATTGGTCTGTGTTTATCTCAAGGACATTTCCTCTAAAAACATGAGTTATACTCTTAAGACGTTGTTCGTGCCCATATACCCTAAACCAGCATTCTCTCAGGGTAGATGGTCCAAGGGAGCCATGGGGAATTCAGAGGGAAAAACCCCTCAGTATTATATCGTTTTTATATTTGGAGGAAAAAGACATTTACTTTCTGTTATTTTACAAAATGAAAGTCAGCAAAAATTGTGGGAGGAGGGTACATTAGACTTGTGTTGTATCAGGGGGCATGGGAACACTGCTGCGAAGAGCTCCCCTGGGGACAGGGATTTGGGTTGTCGTGTGGTTACACTTGACATGTACCCACAGCCTCAGGCTTGTCTCTAGCTCTCTCTTCTTTCCCCACCCTCCAACTTTTCCTGGACTTTTCCACCCGGAAGTTCCATAGGAACAGCACGTGGGCTGCCCAGAGCCAAGCCCAGTCCAGTTACTTAGACAAAAAGGCTTTCTTCCCAAGTCCTTCCTCATCTGCACCTTCCTCATGTAGGTCTGGTGAATTCAACCCCTGGGTGGCCTGGCACATCCATGCTGTGGGATGAAAATTCAGCTTCTAGCTGCAGGCTACCTACCACCAGGGCTGATACCATCACCTACTGTGATTGGCAAGAACTTCCCTCAGCGTCCAGCTCACTTCCGGCTGGCAGTCTGTCCTAAAATGCTTGTTCCCTCTCCACTAGCCAGCAGTCCTCACTGCACTGCCCCTCATGCCTGACCATTGCATATACCTGACTGGTCCCCCGCTTCCTGTTTCTCTTTTTTTATTTTTATTTTTTAATTTTTTTTTTTTTTTTTTTTTTGAGTTGGAGTCTCACTCTGTTGCCCAGACTGGAGTACAGTGGCCACTCCCGGCCACTACAGCCTCGACCCGCTGGGCTCCAGCGGTCCTTCCGCCTCAGCCTTCCGAGTAACCGGAATTACAGGCACGCGCTACCACGCCCGGCTAATTTTTTTGATTTTTATTGTAGAGATGAGGTCTCGCCTGCCCAGGTGGGTCTTGAACCCGCGGGCTCGGGCAATCCACTCACGTCAGCCTCCCAGACGCGCGGGATTACAGACTGAGCCATCGAGCCCGGCTCTTGTTTCTCTTTTTGAGTTGGAGTCTCACTCTCTCACCCAGGCTAGAGTGCAGTGGCACACTCACAGCCACACCAGCGTCGACCTGCTGGGCTCTGGCGAGCCTCCCAAGTAGCTGGAATTGTTAGACGCGCACTACCACGCCCAGTTAATTTTTTGTTTATTATAGAGACGAGGTCTTGCCAAGTTGCCCAGGCTGGTCGTGAACCTGCGGGCTTAGGCAGTCCACTCACTTTGGCCTCCCAAGTGCTGCGATTACAGGCTGAGCCACCAAGCCCAGCCCCACTTCTTGTTTCTTTCCCACTTCCGGCCCTTCTTCCACTCTGCCTCGCAGGTGATCTTCATAAAGCAGCTCGTGGCATCCATTTCCCAGAAATCTCTCATCGTCCAGAAATCTCTCATCGTCCAGAAATCTAAACCACTTGGCAGGACAAAATCCAAACCACTTAGCATGGCACTGTTTCTTTTTTTTTTTTTTTGGCATTATCTGTCACTTGCCCTTTCCAACCCAGTCCCCTCCCATGGCAGCTCCCTTCGTGGGCATGCCTTGCTCTAGGACAGGACTTCTTATTACCCCCTGAGTCGTCTTCCTCTCCCTCCCTTACTCTTCCCACAATTGCGAGTGCACAAGACACTCTTTTCCCCCTCCCTGGTGAAGTCTCCCTCATCCTTGCAGCTCTGGGTCTGTATAGGTTTCCTCTTGGTGACAGTTTTCCCCTGGTGGCATTTGCTCCCTCCCCTCTGCCCACATTGCACCATGTGCTGTGGATGGCACTGGGCTGTATTTGCCTTCTCCTGTCCAGTTATTGATTTGAGCCCCTAAAGAAAATGCTGAGCTGTATTACTCAGAGGAACCTCAGGGCCATGTTGTGCTTAGAAGACCATCAACCTCATCAAGTGTTTGTTGTACAAATGTTTAGGTCTTGGCAATGTCTTGAGGTGGTTCTAACTGGGAGATGTTTTCTAAACTTTTTGGCAGGGCTCCTGCCTCTCTGAATGACACAAGCTTGCTCCATGACCCTTGTTTGGGTACATTTGGTGGACCGGTATTCCCATGGCTTGTGCTGGGAGGCTATGATGGTAAGTAAGGGAACCTTTGACTTTCCTATTGGGTAAAGTAGTCTTGGTTTTGTCATTAACATCAAGTGATAGCCGGGCTCGATGGCTCAGCCTGCAATCCTACACCTTGGGAGGCTGAGGTGAGTGGATTGCCGGAGCCCGCGGGCTCGAGACCCGCCTGGGCAGCGAGACCTCATCTCTACAATAAATCAAAAAATTAGCTGGGTGTGGTGGCACGTGCCTGTAATTCCAGCTACTCAGAAGGCTGAGGGGGAAGAATCACCGGAGCCCAGCAGGTCGAGGCTGAGGTGGCTGGGAGCAGCCACGGCACTCCAGTCTGGGTGACGGAGTGAGACTCCAACTCAAAAAAAAAAAAAAATCAAGTGGTAATTATGAAGATTTCGTAAATTAGGAAGTCTTGTTATTGCCTTGTCTCCTGAATCCCAAATATAACATCTCTTTTGGCTTTGGGCGTGGGTTTAATTCTAGTACTTTAAAAGAAGTGGATTGTGTTAGCCTTGTTTGGGTGGCACATGCCTTTGAGAACTTGTCGAGGGCTAAGGTCATTTTCCCGGGGTAATGGAACTGTGTCCCTCTACATTCAGTTTCAAGGAGATCATGGGACCCTTGAAACTCATCTGTGGAACCACTAGGAAGTTATTAGGCCTCAGGTTAAGAACCCCTATATTGGGGAAGAGAGAATATTATGAGGTATGTGGAAAAACAAGCAAAGGCGATACATTTTTTTTTCTCCGAAACCAATCAGTTAAGAATTCGGACACTTTTGTTGTGTGAAAAGCAGTTGGTTTGCTCTTTACTGGTTCCTGTGCTACTTCGGAACAGATTGTACCTGATAAAATGAAGTAATGGTGTGATACCTTTGGCATCTGAAGCCTAATTACAGGCTTGACAGGTTTTTCTCCAGCTTGTGAAGAGGCCAGAGAGGTTTTCTTCTCTTTGCTCAATGGCAGGGGAGAGGTTGTGATGTCTATTGACAATTTACTTTGCCTCATGGAGTAAATGCCATTTCTAATTGGTGGAGAAGGGATGGTGTTAGCACCTGACTAGTCACAGGGTAAAAGGTTAAATTTAATCTCTGCCTTATTTCTTTTTTTTTTTTTTTTTTGAGTTGGAGTCTCACTGTGTCGCCCAGACTGGAGTGCAGTGGCCACTCCCGACCACCGCAGCCTCGACCTACTGGGCTCTGGCGATCCTTCCGCCTCAGCCTTCTGAGTAGCCGGAATTACAGGCATGCGCTACCACGCCCGGCTGATTTTTTTTTTTTTGATTTATTGTAGAGATGAGGTCTTGCTGCCCAGGCGGGTCTCGAACCCGCGGGCTCAGGCAATCTGCTCACCTCAGCCTCGCAAAGGCGCGGGATTACAGGCTGAGCCACCGAGCCTGGCTGTCTGCCTTATTTCTTTCACCAAAATAAATTCCAGATGAATCAAAGATTGAAATGTAAGAAGTAAAACTTTCAAAGAACTAAAAGAAAATACAGGAGGAATTTTTAATGGTAATTTTAAAATGGAGAAGTTATTTCTAAGCAAGACAATTCAGAAGCCACAAGAGGAAAGACTGATAAATTTGACTACATAAAAATTTTAAATTTATCTGTGGAGAACAAACATCATACAGTTAAAAAAATTGGACAAAAAAATTAGTATGCATAGTAGACAACTTTTTCTTAGTATATAAAGAGCTCTCATGAATAAAAGAAAAGATTAGCAACCCATAAGAAAAGTGGGTGAAGCCATGTGAAAGGTAACAAAAGAAGAATTACAAATGGCTTTTCATTGAGGGGGGACAAATGCTCAGCCTCCCACCTGTTGGTGAAATGCATCTCATTCCAGGCTTTTTAACCTCACAAATAGGCAAAGGCAAAGCTTGATAAAACCCTTTGTTGGTGACAATATAGGAAATTCTTCATTGCTGGGTTACTTACTAAAATGTAAGCTCCAGGACAGCAGGGGTGTCGTCGATCTCTTGTTCACTGATGTATCCATGGCATCTAAAGTGATGCCTGGCACAAAGTAGGTCTCATTAAATATTTTGTTGAATAAAAGAGTGCGAAATAGTCCGGCCTCTTTGTAAGACAGTTTAGAGGAATTTATCACAATTAGAAGTGTACGTGGTTTTTGATTGAGTGATTATGCTTTAAGAATTAATTTTACAAATATGTGTCTATACATTAAGAATATGTATAGATTATTTGTAGTGATTTTGTAATATCAAAATGCAAAAATGGGGATTGCTTAAATTACACTAGGAAATGTTAGCAGAAAGAAAATAAGAAAGCTCTTTATATGCTAAAATGGAGCAGTCTCCGACATACAAAATTTTAAAATGCAGAATAACACATTACAGTTTGTGTAATTAAGGAGGAAAGAGGAAGAATGTGTGTTGTGTCTGTGTGTGTGCGTGGACTATCTGGAAAGACTCCCAGGTAGTCATGGTATGGGGGAGAATTAAGAGCATGGAATGAGGGTTGGGGAAGGAGAGAGCATTACCACTGAACACCTTTCTGCTCTGTTTGAAATTCTTACCGTGCACGTATGTGCAACTTTAAAAAAAGGTTTCTCTTCTGAATGATAACTGTGCACCTGAACTGCATGCAAACTGTTGCAGTAAAGCACAGAGACAGCCTGTAGCTCCAGCGAGGAATCAGCCAGCTAGCTGCATTGGGATTCCTCCTGCATGTATCTAATTGTCTGCACGCTTGTAATCTGCTTTTGATGTCATTTTCCTTTCTAGATCAAAACTACAATAACGCCACTGCCCTTGTGATTACCTTCCCTGTCAATAATTACTATAATGATACAGAGAAGCTCCAGAGAGCCCAGGCCTGGGAAAAAGAGTGAGTGACTCATGGGGCTGAACAGATTGTCCTTTGGGGAAAGCTAGATGCGTGCAAGCACTTAAACTTCATTCTGTAAACTCACGAATGTCAGATCTCAGTTATGTAAAGTTGTACACTTGGTACTTGTGATGCTAATGTAAATATGTAAACAAATTCTCATCTTCACTTTTTAAAATTTTATCTTATTTTTTATTTATTCTTAGAGACAAGGTCTCGCCCTGTTATCCAGACTGGAGTACAGTGGCGCAGTCACAGCTCATGGCAACCTCAAATTCTTGGGCTCTAGCGATCCTCCTGCCTCAGCCTCCTGAGTAGCTGGGAACACAGGCGCATACTACTACACCTGGCCAATTTTTAAATTTTTTGTAGAGGTGAGATCTCACTATGTTGCCCAGGCTGGTCTCAAACTCCTGGGCTCAAGTGATTCTCCTACCTCAGCCTCCCAAAGCGCTGGGATGACTGGCATGAACTACCATGCCTGGTCATAGATTTACCTTTAAACAGATATTCCTACACAAGAATGCAAAAGTATGCAAAAAATGTTCCTTGCATTGTTTCCTAACAGCAAAAACTGGGAGCATGCTGAATGTGCATTAGTGAGGGATAAGGACTGTCAAATACTATGCAGTCACTAGACACAATAAGGTCAATAAGTAGTTCAAGATGGATTAAATAAAAGCTGTAGTCAGCATATTTACATAAATATAAGTTATACATTGCTGTCCAAGCTTCAGAAAAAACATCAAGTGAATGAGCTGAGAAATTGTTAGCTGTTTTTGTAAACTCTAGAGAATGGGAAGGAGAGGATTGGGGAGGACAGGGGACTTTCAGTCTTTACTTGATACCCTTCAGTAGTGGTTTTTCTGAGGTGTGATTTGTATGTCATACAGTTCACTCATTTGAAGTATACACTAGCTGAGCCTGGTAGCTCACGCCTGTAATCCCAGCACTTTGGAAGGTAGAGGCCAGAGGATTGCCTGAGCCCATGGGCTCAAGACCAGCCTGGGCAACATGGTGAGACCTCGTCTCTACAGTAAATTTTAAAAATTAGCCAGGTGTGGTGACACATGCTTGTAATTCCAGCTACTCGGGAGGCTGAAATGGAAGGATCGCCTAAGCTCAGCAGGTGGAGGCTGCAGTGGCCTTCAGTGTGCCACTACAGTCCAGCCTGGGGGACAGAGTGAGACTCCAACTCCAAAAATAAAGTAAAGCAAAGTATACACTTCAGTGGCTGTGGTATGGTCACACGTGTGCAGCCATCACCACAGTCCATTTTAGGACACTTGCATTGCCTCACAATAAGGTACCTTTCAGCCAATATCCCCTTATCTTCTCACCCTCCCATCCCTGGCCTCAGGCGGCCACTCATCTACTTTCTGTCTCTGATCTTCCTGTTCTGATCTTTCATATACTTGGAGTCTTATGTGGACTTTTGTGTCTGGTTTCTTTCATTTAACAGAATGTTTTCAAGGTTCATCCACATGTGGTATGTATCATCACTTCATTCCTTTTATGCCGAATCTGTTATATGGATATACTACGTTCTGTGTATTCATTTATCTTTTGGTGCACTTGGGTTGTTTCCATCTTTTGGCTATTATGAATAATGCTGCCTCAAGCTTTTATATACAAGGTCTTGTGTGGATATAACTTTTTCTTTCTCTTGGGTATATATCTAGGAGTAAAATTGCTAAGTTATATGGTAACTCTACTGTTAATTGTTTGAAAAACTGCCAGACTGTTTTCCAAAATAGCCATACCATTTTACATCACATTAGCAGGGTACAGAGGTTCCAGCTTCTCTGCATCCCTGTTAACACTTGAAGTTATCTGACTTTGTGATTCTAGCTGTCCTTATGGATATGAAGTGGTATCTCATTGTGATTTTGATTTGAGTCTTTTTGATGTCTGTTTCAGGCATCTCTTCATGTACTTATTGTCCATCAGTACATCTCCTTGGAGAAATGTCTATTCATATCCTTTGTACAATTTTTTTTTTTAATGAATTGGAGTCTCACTCTGTCACCCAGGCTGGAGTGCAATGGCATGCTCATGGCCACTGCAGCCTTGACCTGCTGGAGTCAGGCAATCCTTCCCCCTCAGCCTTCCAAGTAGCCAGAACTACAGGCACGCGCTACCACGCCCGGCTAGTTTTTTTATTTATTGTAGAGATGCGGTCTCACCAAGTTACCCAGGCTGTTCTCGAACCTGTGGTTTCAGACAATCCCTCACCTTAGCCTCCTAAAATGCTGGGATTACAGGCTTGAGCCACCGCGCCTAGCCAATTTTTAATTGGGTTATTTGTGTTTGTATTATTGACATAAGAATTTTTCATATATTATAGATAGATACAAGTCCCTTGTCAGTTATATGATTGTCAAATATTTTTTCCCATTCTGTGGGTTATCTTTTTGCTTTCTTGATGGTGTCCTTTGAAGCACAAAAGTCTTTAATTTTGATGAAGTCCAGTTTGTTTTTTGTTTTGTTGCTCATATTTTTAGTGTCATATCTAAGAAACCATGGCTAATCCAAGGACATGGAGATTTATGCCTAAGTTTTCCTCTGAGAGTTTTATAGTCTTGGCTCTTTTTTTTTTTTGAGTTGGAGTCTCACTCTGTTGCCCAGACCACCGCAGCCTCGACCTGCTGGGCTCCGGCAATCCTTCCGCCTCAGCCTTCCAAGTAACTGGAACTACAGGCATGCGCTACCACTCCCGGCTGATTTTTGATTTATTGTAGAGATGAGGTCTGGCCAAGTTGCCCAGGCGGGTCTCGAACCCGTGGGCTCAGGCAGTCCACTCACTTCAGCCTCCCAAAGGCATGGGATTACAGGCTGAGCCACCGAGCCGGGCTAGTCTTGGCTTGGCTCTTACATTTAGGTGTTTGATCTGTTAGAACTAATGTTTGTATATGATAATGAGGTAAAGGTCTAACTCATTATTTTGCATGTAGCTATCCAGTTGTCCCAAACCATTTGTTGAAAATATTATTGAATGATCATGCCATCCTTATCAGTAACTAGTTGGCCACACCCATGGTGCGTTTCTGGACTCTCAGCTCTGTTCCTCTGATCTGTATGTCTGTCCTTGCACCACTGCCACACTGTCTTGATGTCTGTTGTTTTGTTGTAAGTTTTGAAATTGGAAAGTGTGAGTCCTCCTACTTTGTTCTTCTTGAAAAATAAGTTTTGGCTGCTTTGGACCCTTTGCAATCTCATGTGAATTTTGGAATCTGTTAGTCAGTTTCTACAAAAAAGTCAGCTAGGGTTCTGATAGGTATTATGCTAAATCTGTAGATCAACTTTTTAAATTTTGTTACATGAGTTGTGCATTTTTAATATATTTCATTTAAAAATCTTTTTTTTTCAGTTAAAAAATAGCAAGAACATGAACCAATTTCCATTTTTTTCTAAACTTTTCTTTTCTTTTTTTTTGAATCGGAGTCTCACTGTTGCCCAGGCAGGAGTACAGTGGCCTTTGTGTTATACCAGTTGGGAAGAAGTCTCTGACTTAGCTACTGCAAAGTATAAACTAAAAATATAAAATTTTGCTTACTTTTTAGGCTTATTAATTTTGTGAAAAACTACAAGAATCCAAATCTGACCATTTCTTTTACTACTGAACGAAGTATTGAAGATGAACTAAATCGTGAGAGTAACAGTGATGTCTTTACTGTTGTCATTAGCTATGGCATCATGTTTCTATATATTTCTCTAGCCTTGGGTCACATCAAAAGCTGTCGCAGGCTTCTGGTAAGCAGGGTGTGTGTGTGTGTGTGTGTGTGTGTGTGTGTGTGTGTGTGATGGTTTTTTT
>NW_007248822.1:69177-80547 GCF_000164805.1 Carlito syrichta
ACCTCAGCCTCCCAAAGGCGCGGGATTACAGGCTGAGCCACCGAGCCCGGCTTTGTGTGTTATGGTTAATGGCAATACACAGCATGATGTCTTATTTTGCCTCGATTCTTCATTCATTATGTAACATTTTGTGTTTCCTGCATCTGTTTTCTTCAGTTCCGACTTTCTGGCCTGTTTTAAAGTTTATTTCACATAATCCGTTTGTTTTCTAATTTGTCCACTCCATCACCTAAGGATGTGAGCTCGTGAAATATGTTGCTAGGGAAGACCTAGAAATGTTTTCATGTCTTCTCTCAAACTGAGAATTAGACTTTTAACTCTGGGTTGGATATGCCCGATACCCATGTAAAGAAGTAAAAATGGGGCCCTTTTAGTAACACATAGGACAGAAACCCTCAGTTGAGGATCTCTGTCTTTGTCACCTCTGCCAGGTGGATTCCAAGATCTCCCTGGGCATCGCGGGCATCCTGATTGTGCTTAGCTCAGTGGCGTGCTCATTGGGCATCTTCAGCTACGTCGGGCTCCCCCTGACGCTCATCGTGATTGAAGTCATTCCGTTCCTGGTGCTGGCTGTCGGGGTGGACAACATCTTCATTCTGGTGCAGACCTACCAGGTGAGTGTCATACACTTCCGGACCTTGGCATCTTGCAGGCATGGGGGCTTCAAATGACCGTTCGGCTCTTTGTGAGTAGGGGATCCCATTTCCTTGCCCCTGTATGACTCATTGGTTGTCTGACTTATTCTAAACATTTGGGGACCAAGAATTTTACCCCTCTTTTTGGTAGGCAAAACAGATATAAGGATTTTGTGTGGGGAGGAATTATTTGTTTTTGTTTTTTTGAGTCAGAGTCTCACTCTGTCACCCAGGCTGGGATGCAGTAGCACAATCAAAGCTCACTGCAGCCTCAACCTCTAGGGCTCAGGCAATCCTCCTGCCTCAACCTCCCGAATAGCTGGGACTACAGGTGCACACCACCATGCCTAGCTATGTTTTTTAATGTTTTTGTAGAGACAGTGTCTCACTGTGTTGCCTAGGCTGGACTTGAATTCCTGGGCTCAAGCCGTCCTCCCAAAATGCTGGAATTACAGGTGCGAGCCACCACACCCAGCCGAAAATTTGGTTTTAAATAGTATTTTTTTCCACATGAGTGCAAGAAGGACTAACAAGCTTTTGGAAAATGTTTTGGGTCCAATTGGTATTAAAATGTATCCAGCATAGTGTGGAGGAATGATAGGTTTGTTTTGTTCCAAGATGCCCCTAAAAAAAGGCAAAAGGTCAACACATGACCCACTGCTGTAGAAAGTACTCTGAGTCATCCTGTAGATCCTGCCTGGGTGAAGACTCATTGACATGTGAGAGTGTCGTTTAATGGTCTCGCCACCTGCAGCCAATGCTCCATGTATTTTCCTGATGCACGCTCCAGTTTTTCCTTGAGTTTCTCACCTGGCACCCAGCTCAGTGGTTCTCTGAATGAGTTAACATCAGAACTTTGCGCCCCCCCACCCCCAAGTTTATGTGCCTCGAAGATACGACTGGCCATCTGCCAATCATTTTTCTGTATCCTTGAGTTAACACTAGGCAACAAAGCAGTGGCATTGTTGTTGAGAAATGTTAATGTTGCATATTTAATTTTTTTTTCTTTAAAGAGAGATGAACATCTTCAAGGGGAAACCCTGGATCAGCAGCTGGGCAGGGTCCTAGGAGAGGTGGCTCCTAGTATGTTCCTGTCATCCTTTTCCGAGACTGTAGCATTTTTCTTAGGTAATTTTGCTTTAACTTCTACCGATTCTGTAGTTTGTGAAGCCTGGGAAGAGAAGATGCTGGGAGTCTGAGTGTGCCCTTGGTGTTGCCTTCCTTCTTAAACTTCGTTCTGCAATTAGAAAGTATTATAGAAAATGCAGGACCTTGGGTATCATTTTGGGAACATCTTCTTTTAATGTTGAGTTTCAGGACAGTGTTGATGCTGGGGTGCAGGATGAAAGAGGCCTAGAGTTCACCTTGCCATTTACTCCCTTTGGAAGCCATGGCGGGTGTTGACTTGTGAAGAGGGCATCCTTGCATAGCTGCAGAATCCTTTTCAACACAACACTGTAAGCAACAGCTCCCAAGCCCACAGGCGCCATCTTGCAAGATGTTTGCCAGTGTTTTCAAAGACAGTCTTTCTTTTTTTTTTGAGTCTCTTTTTTTTGAGTCAGAATCTCACTCACCCCGGCTGAAGTGCAGTGGCAAGCTCATGGCCACTGCAGTCTCGACCTGCTGAGCTCAGTTGATTCTTCCGTCTCTGCCTTCCAAGCAGCTGGAACTACAGGCATGGTGCACTGCCATGCCCAGCTAATTTTTAAATTTATTGTCAAGACAAGGTCTCACCAAGTTGCCCCGGCTGGTCTCGAACCCATGGGCTCAGGCAGTCCTCTCACCTTGGCCTCCCAAAGTGCTGGAATTATAGGTGTGAGCCACTGTGCCTAGCAGGGATAGTCTTTCTTCTTTGTATACACAACTCATCAGGGAAGCGGCCTTGTTAAATAAAGAGCAGAGGTTTTTGAATCTTACCCAATACAAGGAGTCAGAATAATCTGAAACAAAAATCAGTACTTCTGTGTTTCTTTCATATGGAGAAATAACTAGATAGACTCCCTAGTGGGGCCGCCTGCCCCATCTCTGAAGTGTAATAAGAAATAAGTGACTGTCCACTAGGGAAGAGGCAGGTTAGAATCACCCAGTCCAAAGGAGACACACCGCCTAAGGGTCACAACCCGAAATGAAGGCCAGGTCCCTCTCACAAGGGCCATTGTAGGTCGTCATAGGCGGTAGTCTTTCAACACAGAACTACTAGCATGTTACTCTTGATTTCCACAAAGCAACATGCTTTTGAAACCTGCAGCCCTTAGAGTTCCTTTTGGTGAACACAGGCACAAAAAAAATATTTTTATGTCTATCATAACAGAGCCAGTGCAAGTATGATGATAGTAGCAGCTGAGACCGTTCCTCAAGGTTGGAGTGACCTTGGTGGGACAGTAGGAGCGGTGGAGATGTGGCACCCTGAGTATGTGTATCCTGTCTAGAAAGGCAGTTCTGTATGGCTGGCCCAGTGCTACGGGGTCTGTTGGGGTTTTGTTTTAAGCAAAGCCAGGACCCTAGATTTGTGTGTAAAATGTCATTGTTAAATATTGACTGCTTTTAATCTTTAAAGTTTGTAAATGCTTAAGTGGGCCAGCATAGTGTGGGCCGAGCAGGAACCTCTGACGCGTGGGCTGCCTGCTTGCACTTTGAGTCTTACCCTCGGACCTGGGACCCTCATTGCTTGCCAGTTGCCTCTTACTGTGACTAAACTGGGAGCTAATACAGTTGATATAATAGCAGGTGGAAAATACTGCCCCTTTCTCCTAGTGAAACTTCGAAGGCACTATAAGAAATGGCCTGTTTGAGTGGCTCTCAAATTTTATTGTGCACGAATTTACCTGAGAGCCCGAATACAGTAAAATTGTGTTGAAGTCTCATTGCTTCTTGCTTAAGTAGGCTGGGGCTGGGGCCCAGGAAGCTGGCATTTTAAACTCCGGTTTCAACACTGTTTTGAAAAGCACTGGGTCACAGCCTCCCCGCCCAGCTCGGGCGTGATGTTGACCTTGCAGCACACCTTCTTGTGGGTCTGGCCTGCTTCGGCTCCCGGCGTCTGCGTGCGCATGAATGTGAGACTTGCAGAGCCCCTGGCATGAACACAAGTGATGAGCTCTTTCCATCTCGCAGGAGCGTTGTCCCTTATGCCAGCCGTGCATACTTTTTCCCTGTTCGCTGGCATGGCGATCTTCATCGACTTCCTTCTGCAGATCACCTGTTTTGTGAGTCTCCTGGGGTTAGACATTAAGCGTCAAGAGGTAAGGTGCCACCAGGATGCCCATGTATTTAATATGAGTCTAGAATCTGGATGAAGAGGTCAGAGCATATTTTCTGTTCCTCTTTGTTCCATCAGAAAAATCGCCTGGACATCCTGTGTTGCATCACAGGTGCTGAGGACGGAACAAGCGTCCAGCCCTCTGAGAGCTATTTGTTTCGCTTCTTCAAAGACTCCTACTCCCCACTGCTGCTGAGGGACTGGATGCGGCCAATCGTGGTTTGTGCCTCTCTGTGGTTTTTCTCTTTCTTCACCCCAAACCAGCTGTCACATGCTTTCTATGAAGTCAGCTTGGGAAGAAGGTTCTGACAGCTGTTAAGTACGTGTACAAAAATACAAAAGCAAGTATGCACCAATAGATAAAATATTTTCATCAGTCAGTTATAAGCAAGAGTTTTTATTTGTCTGGTTTAAGTTTCTATAATGGCAGGTTCACAGACAGTTGAAAAGGCAGTACAGAGAGGGCCCAGGTCCCTTCACCCAGTGTCCTCCAGGGAATATCTTACAGAATTATAATAGCACAATACCAAAAGCAGGCATTGGACGCTGGCACAATACATGTGTATCATTCTGTGTCATCTTATCCTGGGTGGGTTGCTTGCATATAGTCAAGATGCAGACTGTCCCATCACCCCACATATCTCCTTTTTGCTACCCCTTATGGTGTCACCACACACCCTACTCCGTAGCAACCACATGGGAGCTTTTTGTTTTATTTTTGGAGTTGGGGTCCTCTGTTACCCAGGCTGGAGTACAGTGGCACCATCATGGTTCAACACAGCCTCAGTCTCTTGGGCTCAACCGATCCTTCTGTCTCAGCCTCCTGAGTCACCGGGATTACGCCTGGCTATTTTTTTTTTTTTTTTTGGTAGAGATGAGGTCTCACTATGTTACCCAGGCTGGTCTTGAACTCCTGGGCTCAAGCAATCCTCCTGCCTCAGCCTCCCAAAGTGCTGGGATTAGGAACTTTTTATATAGTCGAATGCTGTGCTAAAACCTGGGTTATCTCTGGATTTTCTCATTTGATCCACACGGCTATCAGATGTAAGATGTAATCAGTCTTTTTTCCCCCTGTGTTCTGATGAAATAGAAGTGAGGAGAGGTTCCATGGCTCACCCACCCCTGTCCTCCCAGGAACTCAGACTCTGTGCGCTTTGATGGCAACCACTGCCCTGTGCTCCCTGATGTCTTAGCATGTCATTTGAACTTGCTTTTCAGTTTAGAAAAGTCCTGCTTTTTTGTGCGTGTTTAAGATCTTATTTCTGTTCTTAAGCTCTTTATTGCACTCAGTGATTGCTGTCTTGCACTTTGCTTTTCATTTCAGATCGCAGTATTTGTGGGGGTTCTGTCGTTCAGCATCGCGGTCCTGAACAAAGTCGAAATTGGCTTGGATCAGTCTCTTTCGATGCCAGATGTGAGAGGCTTGCTGTTTATTTCAGCTTTTTTAGCTGGTGATGAATAAATCTTTCGAAACTTGCATGTGGGTGTTGTAAGTTAACGCCTGCTTCTAAATGCAGATGGTGACAGCTCTCTGATGTTAGAACTGCCCCAGAGCTCTGCCGGTGTGGACTCTCACACCCTCTGGGCACAGCCACAGAACAGGCAGCAGCCAGTCTCAGGAGGTTACCTTACAAGGTGCCCCATCTGTGGGACTTGCAGGAGGAGCCCCCCTGGGGGGAGACTGGCTGTGGCGGGAACCCCAAGTCCAGGCTGGCAACGTCTCAGCCAGGAGCCTCCTCTTCATCCTTTTAGGCTCCTTGTCTTGCGTAGTTCCTTCAGTGTTCATAGTTCCTTCTGTTCTTTCGTCTTTCAGGACTCCTACGTGGTGGATTATTTCAAGGCCATCAGTCAGTACCTGCACGCGGGCCCCCCTGTGTACTTCGTCCTGGAGGAGGGGCACGACTACACATCTCCCACGGGGCAGAACATGGTGTGCGGCGGCATGGGCTGCAACAACGACTCCCTGGTGCAGCAGATATTCAACGCGGCCCAGCTGGACAACTAGTCAGTACCCCTCTGTGGCTCCCCTCCCGTCGAAGCAGCTGGGAGGGGCATGCGGCCAGGGGGCGGCTCGGGCCTGAACTCTCTCACTGAAAATAGACTTTCTTGGAGAAGTTTTTATTCAAATTGTATTTTAAATCTATCTTTACTTGGTTAAAACCTAGGAAAGGACTCACTAACTACCTGATACTTTGAAGGTTTTTCCCATTAAGTGCTAGTGTCGTTTTTGTTTTTTGGGGTTTTTTGGGAGCAGCAGCTGCAGAAAGTAGAGGGAAGCAAGTTAAGTTTTAAGAAAAAGTACTGAACGGAAGGCCTCCTCTCTGGAGCAAGTCCGTGATGCACGCTCTCTCCATCTCTCTAGCACCCGAATCGGCTTTGCCCCTTCGTCCTGGCTCGACGACTACTTCGACTGGGTGAAGCCGCAGTCCTCCTGCTGCAGGGTCTACAACATCACAGAGCAGTTCTGCAATGCTTCGGGTACTTCCATCTGCCTTTCCACATCTTTCCCCCTTTTCTGGAGAAATTGAATGTTGTCATTTAAAAACCATTTGCACTTTGCCTCGGTTTATACCTGTCTATTGTTATTTTTTGAGTTGGAGTCGCACTCTGTTGCCCAGGCTGGAGTGCAGTGGCCCAGTCACGGCTCTCCACAGCCTCAACTTCCTCAACTCAGGCAATCCTTCCACCTCAGCCTCCCAAGTAGCTGGGACTACAGCCACGTGCTACCATGCCTGGCTAATATTTTGATTTTGATTTTTGTAGAGACGGGGTCTCACTGTGTTGCCCAGGCTGGTTTATACCTATTTATATACCAGCACCGGGTCTCATTCCCTTTGTCACCATCCCTTTCTTCTCACGTCATTTCTGTCTCAGGTCCGAGAGGGAAGTCTGTACAGGGTCCATGTTGGGGACTCTGGCTTCCAGATTAGCTTTCTTCTTCTGTCCTGATGACACCGACTACCTCTGGATTTGTGTCTGGCCTTAGCCTCTTAGAGGCATGCCTTCCTTTGTTTATCATTTGTCCATGGTTTTGTGAGAGCATTGATGTTGTCCTGGAATTTTCTTAAAAAAAACCTGGAGCACTGGGCTCCAATAATACCAATCAAGGTCATCCCTGAAGCCTCAGGGGAAAAGATGTAGTATAGTTTGCCTAAGATGAAACAGTATTTCCGATTAAACTGAAAGTCACTTGTGGCTGAAGCCGTTGAATAAGGGGACAGACTCAGGGAA
Source organism: Carlito syrichta (assembly GCF_000164805.1). NCBI lineage: Eukaryota > Metazoa > Chordata > Mammalia > Primates > Tarsiidae > Carlito > Carlito syrichta. Next base: position 76,300 of record NW_007248822.1, read on the forward strand.
GCAGTTTCCCTCATCATCAGTAATGCTGGAAGCCTGCCCTTCTAACAGTTGGCTCCTCCCTCTCGTCTCGCCAGTGGTGGACCCCACCTGTGTCCGCTGTAGGCCTCTGACCCCAGAGGGTAAGCAGAGGCCTCAGGGCGGGGACTTCATGAGATTCCTGCCCATGTTCCTCTCGGACAACCCCAACCCCAAGTGTGGCAAAGGGTAAGTGTGCTGAGCCCTTTCGGATAAATGTCCTTGGCACCGTAACTGCAGGAGCCAATGGGGAGAGGGTGGGGGTAAGGCATGTGTAGGAAAGTCCTCTCCCCACCCCACCTGTCCCGTCCTTTTGTGACAGGAAAGGAACCAGAAGTGCCTCTGCATTCATTTGATCCCTCCTAGCTGGGGCACTCCTGGGCATCTCATGCTTCTCTGTGCCCTGGGCCCCTGGACACAGCAATGAAGCCGGAGTCCCGTGCACATTCCTGGGGGATGGGGAGAGGACGAGCACACTGATGATTCAGAAACTGCAAGAACGCATTCTGTTTGGTTTTGCTGGTGGTGTGCGGGACAGTATCTTGCTTTGGTGACATCATCCCAGATTCTGGCTCGGTTCTGTAGCCTACCGTGCTCCTTGCCAGCCGGTCCAGGTGTGAGGCGGTGGGCTGTCTTCCCCCCACCCCTATCCAGTCAGGCAGCCGTTACCCACAGGAGCCAGATGCTCTGGCCTGGAAATCATGAGGGCGACAGAAGTCTCTGTTGGTTTGGAAGCATTTGTAGGCAGAAGATGAGTACCCACATGTGTGTTAGGTAAACCTGGACATACCTGTTCCTCATAAGAACACGTTTTCCCAGAGTCATGTCAGTTAATCAGACATACCATGTCTGTGTTTTGAGACCTATACTAGGTACCATGGGACAGCTATCCCTAAAATAAAAATAGAAGTGAGTCCTACAGCATGGTTTGCTTATAGGCTGCATGCTTTGGCCTACATACAGCAAGGTGAAATGAACTCAGTTTTCATGAGCACAACAGGCCATTTCTGCTTGCCTCCAGTGTGTCAGTGTCATGCCGTCACCTCCCTGACACATGTCATGTGTTGTCACACAGCCTGTGAGGAGGTATTGTTACACCCAGCACACAGAAGAGGAGACTGAAGCTCCGAGTGGGTTTGCTCAGGGATAACGTGGCCTGTAAGTGGCAGGGCTGAGATTGACTCCGGGCCCCACGCCCTTGGCTGCCTCCTGTTACATAACAGGACTGAGTAAACACTGTGTATTTGATTACAAGTCGAACCAGATAGAAAAACAACAGAGCTATGCACCAAAGAAACCAAAACAATAAAGAGAAGCCGTTCTGGGAGAGACCCCTGAGCCACCAGCGTGTCCTCAACAGGAGGCCTTCACCCTGAGCACGTGGCTAGGCATGGCCTCTGAGCCCAGGGTCGGGTGGTTCTGCTGTACCCCGAGTGCTTGGCTTCTGCGGGTGTTCCACAGGCAGGCATGTCCTCTGATGCCCGTTGACTCTTCCTTCAGGGGCCATGCCGCTTACAGCTCAGCTGTTAACATCCTCGGCAATGACACTGGGGTAGGTGCCACGTACTTCATGACCTACCACACTGTGCTTCAGAATTCCGCTGACTTCATTGACGCCATGAAAAAAGCCCGGCTTATTGCCAGTAACATCACCGCCACCATGGGCCTCAATGGCAGTCATTATCGCGTGTTTCCATACAGGTAAAGCCTGGGCTTCATAAGCGAGGGTTTCCAGGGAAGGGCCAACACCTGGGGGCTCCCAGGTGGGATGCTGAGCCTCGGCTTTGGTGCTGACCACCAGCTCCATTCTGAGCCCAGGTGAAGTATGTCACGGAAATGGCATGCTGGGGCGGGGGCAGAATCTTGAGCCCCTACCAAGGCCTGGGGGCTAGAGGCACAGAACTTGACCTCTGTGCTCCCCGACCTGACGACCTGCAGGAGACATGCTGTGACAAGGCAGGGGGTGTGTGGAGAGCAGGCTTCACAGAGGGGCTGGGCCAACGCTTTTGGCCAGCCACCAACCAGTCCCCCCGAATGCCAGTTATTTGGGACAGGGGCTTCATGGAGACTTTTCTTTTTCATGTTGGGTTTTTTCTTCCTGGCAAGAAAAGCATTCTGTATGAAAGACTGGATTTGGACATTGTAGAAAGGTTGAAGAAACAGGTGATTTTTCCCCCCACCCCCATGATCTTGCTTTTAAAGAAGGACAGCATGTTTTTCCTTGGAAGAACTTCTCAGAGTGGGTATCCTAGTTCCCAGAAAGAACTGGTTAACTTTGCCAAAAAAATAAATAAATGAGCATTTTCTCCTCAGACCAGCACAGACCCCACTTGGCCTGAGGTATTCTCAGGGTAGATCAGGATTTGTTTTGGTTTGTTTTCTTTTTTTTTTTTTTTTTTGAGTTGGAGTCTCACTCTGTTGCCCAGGCTGGAGTGCAGAGCAACTTCCTGGGCTCAGATGATCCTTCTGCCTCAACCTTCCAAGTAGCCAGAACTACAGGCATGTGCTACCACGCCCGACTAGTTTTTTATTTGTTGTAGAGACGAGGTCTCACCAGGTTGCCTGGGCTGGTCTCAAACACTCGGGTTCAGGCAATCCACTCGCCTTGGCCTTCCAAAGTGCTGGGATCACAGGCTGAGCCACTGAACCCGGCCTGGTTTGTTTTCAGTGCCATGAAATACTCTCTGTTAAGTCTCTATAAAGTGGCATAGGTTGGGCCTTTATATAAATATGCATGTTATATCATCATAAGGCCCCTCTCTGGGTGTTAAGTGGCCATTAAGGGTCCTGGGGAATCACTTCAGGTGAGTCTTGCGAACATCCCAGGAGTCCTTCTGCTCGGGATGTCTCAGAGCATCTCACAGCTTTGCAGTGGTGGCAGGATGAGCAGTGGGACACCAGGAGTGAGAGCAAGCTCTAATGGGTCTCCCCCTCCTCTCTAGTGTGTTTTATGTCTTCTACGAACAGTACCTGACCATCATCAACGACACGATCTTCAACCTGGGCACGTCCCTGGGCGCGATATTTCTGGTGACCATGGTCCTCCTGGGCTGCGAGTTGTGGTCCGCGGTCCTCATGTGTGCCACCATCGCCATGATCTTGGTCAACATGTTCGGAGTCATGTGGCTCTGGGGCATCAGTCTCAACGCCGTGTCCTTGGTCAACCTGGTGATGGTGAGTCCTCGCCCACTCTCATTTGTCCCTGGCTCCTGTGTCACTTAAGCGAATTGTCTATTGGATTCCACGTGAACCCTGAAGTGGAGTAAAATACCAAGACTGGCCTTGGTCCTGGCACACACGGAGGCGGGTGGGTGCGAGGTGCAGTCAGGACGAGCCCTGGAGGGAACATCGAGGGGGCGACTGGGAAAAGTGCATTGAGGGTAGTTTGTGCTTAGTTCAGATTTATCCTCTTTTGTGCCTTTACTTGTAACTAGACCGGAAGAGTCCATTGTACCTATCACAAAAGAAATGTGATTCAGGGTCCAGCTCTTGGGTGCTCTATCATTTATTATCTGAAGGGATTGCAGAAGCATGTTTTATTTAGAAAATTACACCCCCGGGGGGTTCTCTGACCAGCTCCTTTTGCCTCTCATACAGTTGGCTTTTGCTATTTAGTAGTTTAAGTCACGAAGATGTGAGCAGGTAAGAAGTATTCATGGAAAATAGAAACAGTGCATCTGTATTTAAAAATGTAAACCCCGGGCCTGGTGCTGTGGCTCACACCTGTAATCTCAGCACTTTGGGAGGCCAAGGCAGGAGGATCACAGCCCCAGAGTTCGAGACCAGCCTGGGCAACATTTCTACCAAAAAAGGCAGTTGGGCATGGTGGCACATGACTATAGTCCCAGCTACTAGGGAGGCTAAGATGGGAAGATTGCCTGAGCCCGGGAGTTCAAGGCTACAGTGAGCTATGTTCATACCACTGTGCTCCAGCCTGGGTGAGTGACAGAGTGAGACCCTGGCTCTTAAAAAAAAAAAAAAGAAGGAGTCAGGCTCAGCCTGTAATCCCGCACCTTTGGGAGGCTGAGGTGAGTGGATTGCCTGAGCCCGCGGGTTTGAGACCCGCCTGGGCAACTTGGTGAGACCACATCTCTATAAATCAAAAAATTAGCTGGTTGTGGTAGCACGCGCCTGTAGTTCCAGCTACTTGGAAGGCTGAGGCAGAAGAATCACCAGAGCCCAGCAGGTCGAGGCTGCGGTGACCGGGAGCAGCCACTGCACTCCAGTCTGGGC
>NW_007248822.1:80632-106617 GCF_000164805.1 Carlito syrichta
AAAAAAAAAAAAAAAAAAAAGGATATGCCTGCTTCAGGTGGCATGCTGTGAGGCCCACATACAGAAGTCATGACAGTGTGCTTGCTCGGGGAAAGTGGGCAACCTTAAGGGGTTTCAGCAGCTTTCCCTGACAGAAGGAATGTGCCATAGAAAGCCAGGGCATTGGGCTGTGCCCAGCGGGCCCCAAAACTTCCTGGCACAGCTGAGGTAGGTGTGCTGGGGGCCTTTACAACTACCCAGGGCTCCCCATTCTCCCCATGCTGGGAATGAGGTGGTAGCTTTAGCCTTTCAACAGGAAGAGCCATTCTAAAGGCAGCCCTCTGTTTCAGAGCTGCGGCATCTCGGTGGAGTTCTGCAGCCACATAACAAGGGCGTTCACGGTGAGCACGAAAGGCAGCCGCGTGGAGCGCGCAGAGCAGGCCCTCGCCCACATGGGCAGCTCCGTGAGTATCATCGCAGGCAGAAGCTGCAGCACCATGTTACTGCAGAATCAGGGGCCTTTACTTAGAAAGCTGAAAGACAATTGCAGTCTTTCAGCAGTCCGAGAGTAGCCACATCTTGAACAGAACTGATGTTCTGTTGAACGTTCTGCTGGCGTGCCTCCTTTCCAGGAAGCAGTGTGGCTGAAGCAGGAAAATAACAGAAAAGCTAGACTTGAGAGAGCTGGACTCGCCTCCATTTACAGTGCAGGCCAGTTCAAGACCAGTCTGGACAAGACCTCGTCTCTACCAAAAATCAAAAAACTTACCTGGGTGTGGTGGCACACGCCTGTAGTCACAGCTACTCAAGAGGCTGAGGGAAGATTGCCTGAGCCCAGGAGATTGAGGCTGCAACAAGCCAGGATCGTGCCACTGCACTTCAACTTAGGCTAACACAGTGAGACCCTGACTCAAAAAAAGTACTAAAACTTTGTTTATAACCATTTTAGGAACTTACCCTTTGCACTCGGATGTCCCCTCTGAGGGGACATTGTCAATCTAGCAAACCACTAAGATGTCTCCTCTGAGGAGACATAAAGAGATTGCTGATGATTATACAAGACAAACTTATGCAAGCACAAATTTCAAAAATCTATATTTCCTTGAAGTTTTCCACTCAAAAACAATGAAAAAAACTATGTCCTATTTGAAATTTGTCAGGCTTCCAATCAATCAGTTGAGAAGTGGTTTTCAGGAATCACGAGTATGTCCTTCCACATAGACTTTGAACCACAGACTGGACAATACATGACATGTTATTAATGTGGGAGGAAGAAAATGAGACTGCATCATCTGCTTGAATAGAAAAACACCAAGTGGAAGACTTGGTCAAATTACTATTGCACAACATGTATCAAGGAACCTGCAATGCATGTGGATGACAGTTTCACAAGGTACCACACACATTAGAAAAGTATTAAGATATAAAATTTTGGGTTTTTTTGGTCATAAATAAGTTCCTCAAGTTCCAAAATCCCATCCATCATAAGCCAAGTATAACTACAATAAAATAATTGGGGCCAGCACATACTATTTAATATGAAGTAGTTCGTTTTTCACCATTTCATTAAAAAGTGCAGTCAAGTTGCTGGTAGGTAATCTGCAAGATGCCTCCAAGTGCAGAGGTATTTTCATCTGAGAATATTTTCATTCATATTTTCATTCATATTTTCATTCATATTTTCATCTGAGAATATAAAGAAATCTCTTCATTTTAGAGACACACGTGTCTATACAGAACACACAACTTTTACCTTAGTGATACCACCCTCTTCCCCAGACTCATAAAGCAGCAACTAAAAACCATTTTAAGGAGACTGTAACACTACTCCAGCAACTCTGAAAGCTGGGGTTCAGTCCCCGTTACTCTGGACCTATTACATATTCAATTATAATAGGTTGGTAAAAGTGGTTTCTAACACTATCTCATCTTGCAGGTATTCAGTGGAATCACACTTACAAAATTTGGAGGGATTGTGGTGTTGGCCTTTGCCAAGTCTCAAATTTTCCAGATTTTTTACTTCCGGATGTATTTAGCTATGGTCTTACTGGGAGCCACACATGGATTGGTATTTCTCCCCGTCTTGCTCAGTTACATAGGTAAGCATTCTTATCTTCACAGGAGGGCACAGGAGGGAGCATGTTACTAAAAGAAAATTATATCTTGAGGCATTTTTTGAAGTATTTGAACTTATACAGTAAATGGTCATTGGATAAATGGTACTGAGTAGAAAACTTATGAGAGAAAAAACTCCCATCCAGGGGCTTCACAACTGTGTAAACTCCTTCATTAGTAAGTTGCTCATGTTTTTTGGAGACCTATTTGTTGCTTCACAAAGGCCCAAAGTCGGCCCGGGAATGAATCTGAGTGTCAGCAGGCCTGGGCGGCTGCTCCCTACTGCTGAGAGACAGACGGCCCATCCAGTCAAGTCACACACCAGCCATGCTGTGGAACAGCTTTCCATTTCCTTTCCTCATATACTGTTCTTAGCAGAACAGTCTTTGTTACCCGTCTCTCATTTTGAAACTGTCCTTATGTCCTTTTTACTTCTGTGGCCACTTTAGCATGCACAAATAACCATGGCTGGGAGAAGAGTGTTCATTTGCTTGATTTGTAGCTTGTGACTAAGTTAAAGCACTGAAATAGATCTAAAAATGAGGGGCTGTTTTTCATCCCAGGGGATTAGAAACTACTTCTATTAGAATCCAGTACATACTATCTCCTTTTCTCCTGAAGAAAGCACAGACTTATTCTTTTTCTCTCTCACAGGACCATCAATAAACAAAGCCAAAAGGCATGCCACTGAAGATCGATTCAAAGGAACAGAGCGAGAACGACTTCTGAACTTCTAGCCCCTCACAGGTTTGGTGACTTGAACTGTGTCTGAGGGACAATTTACCACTGGACAGGAGCTGCGTCAACAAGTCCCGTTGAACACCGATGTCACCAGGCATTGGGCTGTTTGACACTTGTACACTCAGGAATGCACAGCTGACTTGAGAAGCAGTATTACTAAATCCGAGGGCAACCACGAGACACGAAACCTCTCTCAGCTCCTTTGGGAAAGAAACCTCATTCTCTGGCCAGCAGAAGGTGATGCTAAGGTGGCTGTGAATGTGATCCACTTGCGGATACTTTTAGAAGGCCAGTCCATGCACGGTCTCCTTTTTTTAGGAGTTAGCCATCACACAAGTTCTATGCCATATTTTTAGTGACATTGAGGCTGTAGATACACTTTATTATATTTTGTAGTTTAAAGAGCTTTATTAATGCAATAAATTAACTTTGTACACATTTTTATAAAAAAGAAAAAACAAACTAGCAAGTGATTTCATAATGTCGTAGGCCTCATTAGAGCTTGGTCTCCAAAAACCTGTTTGAAAAAAGCAACGTGTTCTTCGCAGTGCTCGCCTGTAAGGGAAAGACATCAGTCATCAGATGTGGCCCAAAAAAGCAAGGAAGAAAGAGAATGCAGCTCACGGGTGTGTGGACTGGGTTTTAACTTATTTTCTTTAATAAAATATTTTGTTTTCCTAAGCTTCGGGTTGCCCTTTCTGTTGCAAAACTGGTATCTTCACAAGCCCTAGCAAGTCACCATCTGCTTTGAGACACGTAGAAAGGCAAAGCAGAAGAGATTCTGACCTGTCATTATGGTAACAAGGTGCCATTTTGCACTGTGCACTAATTAAACTAAAAGTTGGTTAGACCTAAAACAGAGTCAAACTCAAGCTTAATGGTTAAGGAGTTTTTCCCTATCCTAAAGATGTCCTAGATTTTCTATTAAAAAACAGAACAAGCAGCCAGTGCTTCCGGCCTAAAGCTGAAGAGGTACTTTAATAATCCTGGGGCATTTAAAACCTCCGGCAGTATTTGCTTATTCCAAGATCAGCTGTCATATATGTGCCGTGTCTAGATTGCCTTCATGAAACAGGCCCTGAATGTGTCTCCACCCAAAGCGCCCCCTCTCCATGAGTTCCAGACTGTAATTCAGATTCCAAAGCGCACAGAAATTCACTTGAATACAGATCATGGGCTGTGGGCAAGGCGCGCTGTTACGAAATTTTGTTGTTTACAAAAAAGCTAACCCAGGAGTTATCTCCTGCCAGCTGCCAGTGCCTTCTGCTACTATTTGAGGCTGTGGTTCCCCAAGTCTTCACTACTTGTGTACTCACCTGGTGTGAAATTAGGGCTCCCTCTCAAACGCTGGTTTCGTTGTTCAAAAAATCGAAATATAGTATAGAAAAGCATGTTGTCTTCAGTCTGCTTCGCAGCATCTAAAAATTTTCGTGCAGAAATGTTGTCATGGCCACCGATGCCCCGGATAAACCGTAAGGCAGCCAGCACTTGATGCTTGGAAAGAAGAACTTCTACTATTTCATCGTTGGCTGTCGAAAGCCGCTGGGAGGGAAGGGGAAAGAAGTCCGGGTCAGTGTAAAACAACACAGACAGACAGCTTTGTCGTCTGAAATGCACAGGCCCCTTACCTTCAGCATGTCCAGGGACAGCTGATGGGCAGGAGGGTAGAAGCTTTCGAGGGATAACAGCAGGCAAGCCTGAAAGACACATTTCAGACCAGCTTCAGTTGGAAGGTGAAGGGTTACAATAACTTTCCATTTTTAATCACAACCGAAGTGCAAATCTGGCCATGCCTACCAAGGGCTTGGAGTCGCTGAGGACGTGGTACTGCAGGAACTGGTGCAGCATATAAAAGAGGTTGTGCTGGACAAGCGTCTTGATGACAAGTTCATGTAAGTAATGCTGAGGACAGAAGAAGGAAGACGTGAAGGATGGGTCGGGATCGCTCCCAACTGCAGACTGGAGGCCACCTGAGGACTGCGGCCCTTCTAACCAACGGGGCAAAAGTTTCAGTTATCTCAAGAAGTGATTTCATTCATGGTGCAGGTCAAAGAACCCAACCTGATGTTACACTTCTTCCAACTGCTGAGGACATTAAGGGTGTTAGGAAAGCCACGAAGAATTCTGAGGCAAGCATGTGGACCCTTTCAGCATATACGAGAGTCATCTGAGTTATCAGCCGTGCTTGAAAAAAAATAAATCCCTGCTTCTCTAACTTGGGACTACAGATGACAGTTTGAAGGTACCTGTACTGGAATCTGGAACTGGTTGAGAGAGCGAATGTACTCCATCAGCACAGCTATCACAAACTTGTGAGGCATGTCCTGTAGAGAAAATGGGGTGGTTGTATAAATATCAGTTGCAGAGAGGACCCGGAACTCGTTTGTCCAGCCCCACATCATTCCCGTATTTAATTGGGTCAGTGTTGATGTTTCCCTGGTTTTGCACAAATCCTTCCAGAACTCCTTTTATGTCTTAGGCCTGAGTATTAGAAGCCAGACTCCTGGTGCTAGGTCCTCACCCAGGGACACTCCACTGACACTAATCCCGTTACGGGGTCTCCTGGTTTTCCTCAACTGCTTTGCTTGGGGCAGTCTTAAGTCCACAAGAGGCAGAAAAGCTGCAGCCCACCTTCTTCTCCACAAAGGGCGACAGCACGTGGGGTGTACATGTCAGACTGGTCCAGCACAGCCTGGGTCCGCACGGGCCTCCTGAGGAGTGGGCTGCTTCGGCTCTGCCCCGCTTCTACTGCCTGGTGGGAAACCAGATGGGTCTCAGTCATCATCTAGAGGAATGGTGCCCTTCAGTTTGTCCATAAAGATTAATTCCTGGCCGGGTGCAGTGGCTCACACCTAGCATCCCAGCATTTGGGGAGGTTGAAGTGGGAAGACTGCTTGAGGCTAGGAGTTCGAGACCAGCCTAGACAACATAACATAGCAAGACTGTGTCTCTACCAAAAAAATCAAGAAATTAGCCAGGTGTGGTGGCACACACCTACAGTCTCAGCTACTCAGGAGGCTGAAGTGAAAGGATCACCTGAGCCCAGGAGGTCAAGGCTGGTGAGCCGTGATCCATGGCACAGCACTCCAGCCTGGGTGACAGTGAGACTCCGACTCAAAAAAAGGCTGAATCCCTAGATATGGGCCTAAGATGTGAACAGATGACATTCATCTCACTGCTTATATCAGACGACTACTTTTCTGTGCCAGCTGGAAAAGCATCTAGTAAGTCAGAGTTGTTCATCTTGAAACTACACCAATGCTCTTGGCAAATGGAACTAAGGAAGGGTGAGTAATAATTTTAAGACACATCATTGTTTTTGTGACCTTTTACAATTTTTTTTAACTCCCTGTCCAATTTTCTTTCCTTTTTTTTTTTTTTTTTTTTTTTGAGTCGGAGTCTCACTCTGTCACCCAGGCTAGAGGGCAGTAGCACGCTCATGGCCACCACAGCCTCAACCTGCTGGGCTTAGGCAACCCTTCTGCCTCAGCCTTTCAAGTAGCTAGAACTAGAGGCATGTGCCACCATACCAAGCTACCAATTTTCTTAATCCTGGATTGCATAACAAGTGTCTGTGTGGATTTGTACATGGCAAGCCAGAGCCCTCAAGTGCTTCTGAGTAGAAAAGCTCTGTGAGAGACCCGATCTCGCCTCATGTTCTAAAGCAGCTCAGATCCATGCGGACTCTGTAGTCACTGTGGGGTGCAGCCCAAGAACCCACGTTTCTCAGAAACTCCAGGTGCTGCCCACATCGCTGGTCAGTGCCCACACTCCTGAGCGGTGAGAGTTTACGGAGCCCAGGAGATACAGCGTAGGACAGCACAAACTGCTCTTTGGGGTCAGACTGATTTCCACGGCCTAGGATGCCAGCAGCAGGGCCAACTGAGGGGACTCAGCCATCCCTCGTGTCTGAAAGGACAGGGGACACACTGTCCAGGCACCAGCCTTCTTCAGTGGCCTGCCTCAAATCTCTTATTCTTAAACAGCTAAAGAGCAGTGGTGTTCTAGGGGTTTGTATGCAAAACCACTTCCATTAGCCCTAGGACTAATAGGCTTTTCAAAGTGAAATAATTCAATTCTCACTTGTCTTAAACGTTTCTTCTTTTTAGCTTCAGAAGAGATGTCGGACTAGTGACACAGAACTTGGGAACTGGCCATGTGAACATTTTCCAGCCCTTCTCCACAAATATTTGATGCCTACTAAGTGCTAACATTAAATCATCACTATCTTAGTAGCAGACTGATGGAATTCTAGTTTTATAGTTATTACACTCTAAAAGGAAGAAGGTGTGGCCGAGAGAAATTATATGTTGAATTTACGAAGTCCAGGCTCTGGCTTGGCAGACGTATAAAATAATGCAAAGCCCAAACTAGTTTTCTCATCAATAAAACAGAGCAAGCTCTATGAGAGACTCGATATTACCTACATGTAATATCAAACAGATTAAGAAAACAATAGCTGGGTGCAGTGGCTCATGCCTATAACCCTGGCATCTTGGGAAGCCGAGGCAAAAGGACTGCGGGAGCCCAAGAGTTTGAGGCCAGCCTGAGCACACAGTGAGACCTCATCTCTACAGGAAATAAAAAAGTTAACCAGGCCTAGTGGTGCGCACCTGTAGTCCCAACTACTCAGGAGACTAAGGTGGGAGTATCTCCTGTGCCCAGGATGTCGAGGCAGTGGACCTATGATCATGCCACTGCACTCTAGCTTAGGTGACAGAGAGACTCTGACTCAAAAGAAAAGGACAAAGCCGGTGAAGGCATTAAGTAAGATGCAGCCCTGTTTCATGCATGCAGAGACTCTGAATTCACGAATCCCTCACAATTGCCACTTTGCCCGCTGGCATGTGTCAAGTCTCAGTAATGTTATTCTAATAAAATGAAAAACAATTTTGCATTATAATTACTTAAAAATGGTGGAGGTGGGGAAAGGGAGCACTCCTCATAGTCCATGTGACTTACCATGGTGTAACTCTGCTCAGCATCCAAATACTTCTTATACTCATGGTTGAGTTTATCAAAAACAGTGGCTATCACAGGCAGCGTGGCTCTGTCCGACTCGCTTAGCACTGGAAAGGAGAAATGTCCACACAGATCAAACCAGCTTCATGCCATCTACAGCACTGCAACATGCTGCAGCGATCAATATTCTCATCTCAAAAGGCTACCAACACAAACATACCTTGAATTTTTTTTTAAACAGATGGGGTCTTATTACATTGCCTAAGATGATCTCGAATTCCTGGGCTCAAGTGATCCTCCACCTCAGCCTCCTAAAGCGCCTGGATGACAGGCATGAGCCCTCATGCTTGGCACAAACATATCTTTGAAGGACATTCAAAGGAATGCTAATATTCTGAAGACTCAACCCTAGAAATCACGACCCTTTTCTGGGTACAAAAAAAAAAATCTAGGCAGATATCAGTAGGAGAGTCTTAAAGTAAATACATATGCAGTGAGAGACGTGGACTCAGAGAGATGTCCTAAGGCCACAGCTGGTAGCCACGACCTTCATGTGTGCCCACACTGAGGTCTGCTTGCATCTGAACCCATTATATTTATTGGTCTTCTTTTTCTTTTTCTGAGTCAGAGTCTTACTCTGTCACCCAGGTTGGAGTGCAACGGAATGCTTATGGTCACCGCAGCCTCAACCTGCTGGGCTCAGGCAATCCTTCCACCTCAGTCTTCTAAGTAGCAGGAACCACAGGGGCATACCACCATGCCCGGCTAAGCTTTTGATTTATTGTAGAGATGAGGTCTCGCCAAGTTTTCTAGGTTGGTCTCAAATCCCTGGGCTCAGACAATCTTCTTGTCTCTGCCTCCCAAAGTACTGGGATTATAGGTGTAAGCCACCATGCCTGGCTTTTTTTTTTTTTCTTTAGCCACGATCTCACTCCATCGCTCAGGGTGGAGTGCAGTGGCATGATCATGGCTCACTGCAGCCTCGATCTCCTGGGCTCAGGGAATCCTTCCACCCTCAGTCCCTGAGTAGCTGGGGATACAGACACACGCCACCACACCCGCATAACTTTTATATTTTTGAAGAGACAAGGTCTCTTCATGTTGCCAAGACTGGTCTTAAACTCCTGGGCTCAAGTAGTCCTCTCACCTGGGCCTCCCAAAGTGCCAGGATTACAGGCATGAGCCACTGAATGCGGCCAGTCTTTTCTACCAGTGTCTCAACGAGTCATTTTCATATTAGCAGCCTTTCCCGGGTTAAATATCCAGCCTCACATCAAGAATGAGCCTGTGCCCCTCCCCCCACCGAAAGGTGTTGGGAGGCACTAACTGAAGGACCAGTGGGGAAGGGCCAGCGACTTACTCTGCGAACAGACTGACAGGATGACCATCTTGCATTCCTTTCTCTGGAGGAGAAAGTCCATCAATCTTCCTTTATCTGGCAAGAGATTGACTATAGGCTCAAGTTTCACCTGGAGGTTCCAGAGGTAACCTGGATTTTAAGAGGCAGCAAATTAAACGACATGGTGCAAACCAGAACAAAAGCCCCCAAAGTAGCTTCCCTAAACATTAGTGGGGGAGAGGAGACTAAAAATTACGGTTAACGTAGCTCTTTCTTCTTAACAAAGCAGAGCCGAGGCATGCAGGACCATGTTTTCAACAGGACTGACTGGCGGCAGATGCGGGGGACAGGCCCTGCTCCCCTCCCCTGCTGATGACTGTTTCTTGACTAAGAGAATGGGCCGTGGCTAAGGTCATCAAAATGCCCTTGAAGACAGGCACATCTGCGAACTCAAGGCAATTACATCTTTGCTTCTTCTTCTTTGCATATAATGCTATTGCTGTGTCCTCTCTTTCGGACCTGGGAGTATATAATCTCTCCCCATGTCTGCTGAGGTGCAGAGAGCTTTGAACCGACTGGCCGTCGTTGGTTCCCTCCCATAAGTAATAGCAAACCTATGTCTTTACCAACCTGTCCTCCAGATGATTTCTTCAGAATAGGTAAGCCTACGTGAGCCCTGCCTGATTTGGGGCTGTCGTGAAACAAAGACTGACAACCAGACTGTTTCTGCCACTTGGCTGACTCCTGACAAGCACTCCCTGTGTGCCAAGATGCATCCATGCCGTCTCCCTGAACACAGGGCAACAAGCCTTTAATTCCCATACCTAGCCTCCCTTTTAACGTTTAAAGCCAAAAAGGTATGTTAACATACGGCATCAGTTTGTCTGTCCCTTGGTTCCTCCTGCACTGGCTCATTCGTCCAAAAGGCAACTCTTAAGGCCATCAGTGGAATGTCACAGTCACACAAGCACCCATCCATAAGGGTGCTGGACACAGCTAGGCCCACAGTCCGCTGCCGCCTGTCCCACCCGGGTTCCACAGGAGAATGAGGTGCCACGTAAAAGGGACCTGAGTGACCACCTGCTCAGCTCTCCCAAGGCCGGCACAGAGGTCGCACCACCCCAGATACACGGGACAGAAGCAAGTTCGGTACATTCAGCAGATGCCTACGGCCTATCAGTTTGCTTCTCTCCTTGAAAATGCCTGAGAATCCCAGAGGATGAGACAGGAAAATAGAGAGAGCGGTACAGGGGGTTACCCAGGAAGAGAGGGTGGGCTGAAGGAGGCTTCCCCCGCGAGGTGAGAAGGGGGACCAGCCCTGCCAGGCACACTCAGGAAAGAGGCACAGCACACGCAGGAAGGCTGGTGGGAGACAGCATGGAGACACCATGCGATGGTGTCTGGCTTTTCAGGGTGGGCATAAGAAGGGGAATGGCCATCTTAGGTGTTGCTTTAACTACAGAAAACAGTAAGTGCTCTTGAGAAAACAGACACGTTGTAGAAAACAGAGTATAAGGTGGTAATTCCCACTCCCAAGATTGAAGGGAGAGGTCATTTCTCAGAGATTCACACAAAACATCACTGGCTATTAGCTGAGTGCAGCAACTCACACCTGAAATCGCAGCACTTTGGGAGGCCAAGGAGGGAGGATTGCTAGAGTCCAGGAGTTCGAGACCAGCCTGGGCAACATAAGGAGACCTCATCTCTAAAAAATTAAAAATTTAGCCGGGTATGGTGATGCACCTGGCTTAAAAACCAACCAAAAAACCACTGGCTATGCATGTGATCCAGAGTTGACAAGCACTGCTTTCTAGCATGAGTCATCCCCTCTGACCTACCTTGGCTTGCACTGATGATGATGTCGGGCTGAAAGACAATCCAGGATGAAGAATCTACATGTTATAGGAAATTCTAAACCAGGAAGAGAGGAAAACCAAAGGCAAACCCAGTTCCAGTCAGGTCATGTACTGTCCCTGTGTTGAGGCCACGCTAAGTGCCTGGCCCCTAGTTGGTAAGGGACACTGCCCTGGGTGGCTCCCAGAGCACTATGTGGCTGCTCAGGACGGAGCTTCAGGACCAATCTAAAGGGATGGCAGCCTTCCCTCTTGTGCACTTGCCAACGCCTCTGTAAAGGATACACAGTTTACACGGGACAGGGGACTGGTTGGTCACAGCAGCAGGACCTACAAATTGAGAAAACACAGGTGCAACAATACTGTCAGAAAACGTTGCCGATACTAGTGCTTTAGAGGCAAAAATCGATACTTTTTAATGCACTTGTAAATGTTTGTTTGGTTGTAGCTAAGGAAGAAATAAGCTATTATGTCTCACTGGTAGCACACAGAAAGGAAGGGGGGAAGGAGTCGTGAACAATCCAGGAAAATCTCCCCAGGAAGGAGAAAGCACATCAAGGCTTCCTGCACTGTGATTTGGTTTTTTTAGGTCATCATCCAGCATTTATACAGGCACATTAAAGAACAGAAAAATGCCCAGTGCAATGGCTCACACCTGTAATCTCAGCAGTTTGGGAGGCCAAGGCTGGAAGAATGCATGAGCCCAGGAGTTCAAGACCAGCCTGGGCAACACAGCAAGACCTCGTCTCTACAAAAAATTTAAAAATTAGCTGGGCATGGTGGTGCTTGCCTGTAATGCCAGCTACTAGGGAGAGTGAGGTGGGAGGATCACTTGAGCCCAGGAGGTGGAGGTGACAGAGTGAGACCCTGACTTAAAAAAAAAGAGGGTTGAGAGGAGACACCAGGGAGACACAAGCACAGGGAAAGACCATGTAGAGGCACAGGTGGCCGTCTGCAAGCCAAGAAGAGTCCTCAGAAGAAACCAACCCTGTCGACACTTTGATCTTGGACTTCTGGAGCTGTGAGAAAATACATTTCTGTTGTTTAGGGGAAAAAAAGAGGGAGCTGATATTGTTTGAGTTCTATTTTAAAATCAACTACAGTGGGAAAGAACAAAAGGAAGCAAAGGTTTCTCTCCCCTTCCCTGAAACCCTGCCCCACCCCTTCTCTGACTTCCCACTCCCCACCTTCACATAGAAGGACTGGTCTGGGATAACCCCCAACCAGAACACTTACTGTGACAATCAGTAACGAGGAATGCAATGTTTATTATAACTATGACATATAGCATGAAAAGGACAGAGGAAAGGGATCCCAGGTTAAAACAAAAAACATACAGCCAAATGGAATTGCAGGGCTACAGAGCTCAGGCAACAGAAAATGCTAAGGGCCTATTTAACATCTGAAAGTCTTTCACTTGGATGAGTAACTACAATTCTACAATTTAAACCTCAGGGAAGAGAAATCATTCTATTCTCTTCAAAGGGAGATTTGCTTATCTTTCTTTTTTTTTTTTTTGAGTTGGAGTCTCACTCTGTCACCCAGACTGGAGTGCAGTGGCCGCTACCGGCCACCGCAGCCTCGACCTGCTGGGCTCCGGCAGTCATTCCACCTCAGCCTTCCAAGTAGCTGGAACTATAAGTGTGTACTACCACGTCCAGCTGATTTTTCATTTTATTGTAGAGATGAGGTCTCGCCAAGTTGCCCAGGCGGGTCTCAAACCCACAGGCTCAGGCAATCCACTCACTTCAGCCTCCCAAAGTGCTAGGATTACAGGCTGAGCCACCGAGCCCGGCTGATTTGCTTATCTTTCAAAAGGCTTCTCACTATACAACTCCAGCTTATGGGATCAGGAGGAGTTGCATTTTTCAGAAAACAGAACAAATGGCTCCTCACAAAAATGAAACCAGGATCTGGACTCTGTTCAGACTCCTCACTCTGTTTTTAACAGGACTCCCAAAAATCATAGTGCGAGTCCACCACATGGTGACACAGCGGCACAGATGCCTCCTGAAATCTTCTCTTACCTGCCATGGGGATCTGATAGGGTTGGATGGACCGAGCTGGAAGCACTGGGTGGTGGAAGGTGACGGAGCCATCAAACTCACCCCGCAGCCTGATGTCAAATATCACCGATGTCTACAGGAGAAAAAAGAAGAGAAGACACGACCAAGCATGGTGGGATCTGCCTCTTCCACTGCATCACCTCTCGCTGGCAGATCAGTTCAGAAGCCATGTCTGCCTTCCCTCTCTACAGGCCAGTTCTCATTCGAGGAGGAATTCGTCATCAACATCACAACCCTCTTTCAACATCTGTATGCCTCTCACTCGCATTTCCTGCATTTATAATGGGCTTCCTTTGAAGAGCTCAACATGATTTATGCTGATCTTTATCACTTTAACTTGATACATCTTTATTTGCCAGAGATTTAGCAGCACCACCTCGGGGAGGGCAGAGGAGGTGGCTTCTGGGAAGCAGAGACCCAGCTCACAGGACCCATTCTCGCTGCCCTGGGTCACACAGCCTCTAAACTACGATCATCTGGGTCACGACCAAAGTGCCGAGCTCATGGACTCATGGAACACATCAGATTCCCAGCTACAGCTTAAATCTCCTCATGTGTTGTTTCATGAAACAGTTTTTAACGATCCCGAATCCACTGACAAGAAGTCACTTTTTGTAAACCATTTAGAATACCAAACCCATTTCCGTCTGGAAGACCAAAACTTCTCCATAAAAACACACTTTCTATTCCTTGTACGTGGTGCCCACCCTCATGAAGCTTCTAAGCAGCCCTCGCTTGCCCACACTGATGAGACACCTACAGACTCACCTCTGTGTCCTGGTGATGCACTACGACCAGGTTGTCCACTACATTCAGGGCAAACTTTCCTGTCCTGTTTAACTTTAAGATGTGCAGCTTTTTACAGGCCCCTTCCCTGTGGGACGAAGGAAAGGTCAAAACATGGTCAACAAGCTACAGTTCCTCTTTTAAAATCTGAGGAAGAGGAAAGACAGTATTGGACACACCGTGGTAGATGATAGAGGACCACTTCCGCCCCGGTGCTGTTGGAGGTCCGAGAGTGATGCCTTAAGAAGAGCACGTAAAGCTGCCCGTATCTGATGAGAAAAACAAGAGGCAGCAGTCACAGCTGGAGGCTTAAAACCCCTCCGTACAGGCATCGTCCTTAGATTATGATATTCACTCAATGCAATATTTTGTAGTCAATAAAGATGTTCACAAAGTGCAGTTAGTCAAAGCCTATTGCAAAGTTAAGTGGAAGAAGGAACACAAAACCAAATACAGCTTGACCACAACCTTTTAGAAGAAACCCACAAACCCAAGCATAGAGTCCAAAGCTACTGGAAGGAAATACTTGTATTGCTAATCGTTATCCTTGAGAGAGAAGCTAAGTCTATTTTCTTTTCTCCTCTAAATTTCTGTTTTCTAAGTTTTATATAATGAGCATAATAATAGGAAAACATAATCACTATTCTTATTTTTTTGACAGTCTCACTCTGTCACCCAGGCTCGAGTGCAATGGTGCCATCATAGGTCCCTGCAGCCTCAAATTCCTGGGCTCAAGCAATCTTCCCACCTCAACCTCCCTGAGTAGCTGGGACAACAGGCATACACCACCACACTTGGCTAATTTTTAAAATTTTTTGTAGAGACAGGGTCTCACTATATTGTCCAGGCTGGTCTCAAACTCAAGTGATCTTCCTGCCTCAGTTTCCCCAGTTGCTGGGTTACAGGCATGAGCCACCATACCCAGTCTTGACTTCATTTTTAAGCGCCATCTAATAAACGTTTGTGTAAACAGTTCCTGAATGTACATTCTAGTCCAGTGGTAATCCTGTTCCAGGCCTGCCAGGGATAAGGAGACCCAGGGGGAAGGAATAGGTCCCCACCTTCACTTCAGCCAGATGGCTCTCCCTCTGTCTTCTAAACAAGGATGCCACAGAAGAGTGAAAGAGAGAGAGAGGAAGGGAGAAAGAAAGAGAGAATAAGAGAGAGAGAAAGAAAAGAAGGAAGACAGAAACAGAAAAAGAGAAAGGGAGAGAGAGTGAGAAAAAGAGGGAGAGAAAGAAAGGAAAGCATTCTACTAACTACGAAAGGTTCTAAAAGTTTGGAAACCACTCTTTTCAGCTATAGAAGAATCAGAAATAATTTAGAAGCAAAATAATTTTTTTTTTTTGAGACAAGGTCTCAAATGCCTGAGCTCAAGCATTCCAAATTTTTATTATTGTTGAATCAGCAATATATGTATAGGGGGGTTCTTTGTATCAGTTTTATTTTGTGTGTGTTTAAAATTTTCAGTACAAAGTTGTAAAATTAAGATATACACTTTTCCAAATGAAAATATAATCTAGACTCTATAAAAGTAAGTCAATTCCATGTTTGTTAAATGAAAAACTTAATCTAATTTATTGATGATAAAACTTGGCTTCAAAAAAACTTGTTAAGCTTCAATTCTCAGAATAAAAAAAAAAATTCTAAAACTAAGATACTTATATCAGGCTACAAAAATAAAAAGACTTCCCAAGCCCACAAAGCATCCAAAAAGAATGCCAAAAAAGCCATAGATGTTCTATTGTCATAAAATGCAGGTACTGCACGAACAGGCCAAGGGGAGCCCCTTTTCTAAGGAGAGGGCATCACCGCTGTGCTTCCAACACCCCCTTCTATTTCTCGTATCACTGAAAGCAGCCCCAGGAAGGAGTCCCCTCAAGGACAGACATACATGGTCGCCATTGCAATGTCCCTTTCGGAAAGGCTAGGTTTTGTTGACTTGGGCGCGGCCGGTAATTCGATCTCAAACTTGGGCAGCTTCGACATAGTTCCGGCCTGTTTGGGGGGAAAAGTTTTAGGAAGAGTTTATTAACCCCTTCAACGTTCTAGCATTCCCTACATAAAATCAACAAGAATAAACACACACGACATCTCGGACCCTTTCCACCAGCCCACCATGTCCCCGACTACGTGGAACGCATCGACGCTGGTACAGTGTGCCCCCTAGTGGTCAGAGTGGTGAGGCTGGGCTGGAGGCCCCGTCCCAACACACTCAACACATTAGGAAGTTAGAGTGACAGGGTGGAGAAGGAGTTAGTTGTCTAAGGGGAAGTTTACTCTTACCCTGAAATAAAAAGGCTGCAGAACATTCTCCAGGACTGTGGTGGAAAGCAGGATCACGGCACTCTCAGGACAGTACATGTACCAATTCACATTGATGTTGTGACTCTTCAGGAGTTTCAGGCTCCGTTTCTCTGGTAATACCTGAAGCCAAGTTTGACAAACAGAATCTTCATTTTAAAAACAGCAAACTGTCGGAAGAGCAATACAGTAAATTAAGAAAATAAAAAGCAGAAGAAAACCCACTAAGTTAAATCGAATGGGAACACTGTGCTTGTCGGAAGAGCAATACAGTAAATTAAGAAAATAAAAAGCAGAAGAAAACCCACTAAGTTAAATCGAATGGGAGCACTGTGCTTATTCCAGCGACTTTTCATCCAGCCCTATGCCTGGTGCTCTGCACACCCTAACTCATTCACTCCTCGCCACAACCCTGGGAAGTGGGGGCGTTAACTCTGTCTGACAGGAAAATAAGGCTCAGAATGGTTAGGGACCTGCCAACCTAACAGCAATCACGGCTCGGCAGGCTGTTTCACCCCAAAGTCCATGTCTGAGCTTTCATGTCTGTGCTTGCATCACACACCAAAGAGTGAGGCACAACAGAATTCTCATGCATCCAGGAAATGGTCAGAACAAACCCATACTCCCAGACCCCGTGTATAGAGTCAGCCACCTTCCAGCCTGCACTTCTGCCTGGGCCTGGGAGGGACTCCCTTCCTCTGAAGATATGTTTATGAAACTCTACATGCAAAAGTAGTATTTTATAATCAAGGCACATTAAAAACGTATCCTAAATTCTCTGATACATTAAGAGCCCCCCCAAGGCCGGGCGCAGTGGCTCACACCTGTAATCCCAGCACTGTGGGTGGTCGAGGTGGGTGAATAGCTTGAGCCCAGTTTGAGACCAGCCTGTATAACATAGCAAGACCTCACCTCTACAAAAAAAAATCAAAAAAATTAGTCAAGTGTGGTGGCAGGCATCTGTAGTTCCAGCTACTTGGGAGGCTGCGGCAGAAGGATCACCTGAGCCCAGGAGACTGAGGCTGCAGGGAGCTGCGATCATGCCACTGCATTCCAGCCTGGGCAACAGAGTGAGACTTCAACCAAAAAAAAAAGCCCCCAAGACATTAAGACGCACAGAACACTACACTGAAGAACTGATGTGGAAGTCAGGGTCAGTAAGCATGAGCTTCTTGATGACTCAGGTATAATAAAATCAGGATGGGTTAGAGTCTCTTTAACCTATTTCATGAAGAAATAGAGACCATTAAGGTGACCTTAAGGTACACTTTCCCACTATAGAGAACAGAATGATATACTTTTAAATGATCACCACAGGTACTCCTCTTAAAGTAAGCCATCCTTCCCAAGCTATCATATGTAAAAAGTCTATTTCTGTGTATATGAGATTTGTCTAAAGCGTGCTTTTTGCTTTTTGTTTTTTGAGTCAGAGTGCAGTGACAATCATGGCTCACTGCAGTCTGGAACTCCTAGACTCAAGTAATCCTCCCACTTCAACCTCCTGAGTAGTTGGGACTACCAGTATGTGCCACCATGCCTGGCTAGTTTTTTGTACTTTTTGTAGAGACGGGGTCTCGTTGTGTTGCCAAGGCTGGTCTCAAACTCCTGGGCTCAAACAATCCTCCCACCTCAACCTCTGAAAGTGTTGGGATTACAGGTGTGAGCCACAGAGCCTAGCCCTAATAAAATTATTTTTAAGATAAAGTGTAGTTCATGAAAAGAAATGCAATATACAAATGAAAAGATGCTTACTTCCCTAGTCATGAAAAATGCAAATTACAATGTCTTTCTATGTCTCAGATTGGGAGATGTCTATAGATTGGTAATAACCAGTTCTGGCAAAGGCACAGAAAATGGAAATTCCTATACTGCTAATGAAAGTGCAAACATCTAGAAGTTCAGTGACATCTATTCAGTTTTTCCGCTGTTCATACCTACACTGCAATTCCCCTTCCAAGAACTGCCTTGCCCAAAGTAGTAAAAAACCGTGTACAAGCATGTTCCTGGAGAATTATTTGTAATCACACAAAAAAAGTAAAAATAAGCCAGATGTCTAGCAACAAGGAATTGATTAAATAAACTGTAATCGATCCATACAGTAGAATACTAGTCAGTCAGAATAAAATAAAGATGTCCAAGATATATGACTATGCAAAAAAGCCAGCTGGCAAAGTTTATATATATAGATTCTCCTTGTTAAGAAAAAAATTGGTATATATATATACATACATACATACATACATATATATATGAAGAAAAAAAACAGAGAAATATGTACCAAACTATTCATAACAGTTATTTCTAGGGATTATGGCAATCTTTTATTTTTCCATATAATGTATCTGGTAGTGTTTGAATGTTCTATTTTTTTAAATGTACAAGGGGGATCTCCCAAAAAAACCAGAATTATTTTCTGGAGAGTGAGCTTCCCTGACTAGATAAGTCCTCTAGGAACCCAACGGCATCCGTGTGCCAGTTAGCGTTGTAAGAGGCTGCGTTCAGCTTCAGAGAATTTTTTTTGGAGATTCTTTCAATGCATTCACCCATTTCACAATGGGTGATTTACATAAACAACTTGCCCACATCATACCAAGTGTTCAGCAGTTTTTAACCAAAAAGACATGACTTCCATGTGCCACCCTCACTATTCAACTGATCTCATCCCAAGTGATTTTTGTTTGTTTGCTTGTTTCCCCAGGTGAAATAAGTCGTTATAGGGAAACATTTTGCCAATGTGGAAGAGATGAAAAAACCGGCAGAAGCACTAAAAGATACAAAAATTGGTGAGTTCAAAAACTTTTGAGCAGTGGAAAAAGCATCTTGATAAAGTGTATTGGATCAAACAGAGAGTACTTTGAAAGTAACTAAAGTTTAAACATGTAAGAATAAATACATAATTTTTTAAAAATTTTTTAATTTTAAATATGTGGAGTACCATGATTTTTTTTTATTTAAAAATTTTGGTTTTTTGCGTCCCATTACTTATAATTACAAAAAATAAAAACTAAAAACTCAAGCAAGAGACTAAAGCTCTAATATCTCAAACTGCTATCCCAGAGCCTCCCCCAGCAAACACAAAAGAGAAATATCACACCTGGTAAAATTCAATTCCTTGATCTGTTATGAAGACAATTTCAGTAGAACTGGTCCAGCAGAAGCCCAGAATGTTGGCATTCTTGGTCTGAGAAGAATTATAGAAATATTGCTTTTAATTAATTAGAAAAGCAACTATAGCTCTCTTCAAAAGCTTCCTAAGCCCTGCAGCTTCCATCACTTTTTTTTTTTGAGTTGGAGTCTCACTCTGTCGCCCAGACTAGAGTGCAGTGGCCGCTCCCGGCCACCGCAGCCTCGACCTGCTGGGCTCCAGCGATCCTTCCGCCTCAGCCTTCCAAGTAGCTGGAACTACAGGCGCGTGCTACCACACCCGGCTAATTTTTTGATTTATTGTAAAGATGAGATCTCGCCAAGTTGCCCAGGGGGTCTCGAACCCACGGGCTCAGGCAATCCACTCACCTCAGCCTCCCAAAGCGCGGGATTACAGGCTGAGCCACCAAGCCCGGCAAGCTTCCATCACTCTTTAACGGAAATGACCCAGAATGATTACTCATTCACAAATCAAATTTTTTTTAAAAATAAGGCTTTCCCTGATTTTGCCTGTAACACTTCATTCAAGAACCTGAATCTTAATTCCTCCCAGTCACTTCAGAGGGAGCCTGAGTTTTGTAAAAAGGTAACTGACCAGAG
The DNA here is from genome assembly GCF_000164805.1 of Carlito syrichta. Taxonomy (NCBI): domain Eukaryota; kingdom Metazoa; phylum Chordata; class Mammalia; order Primates; family Tarsiidae; genus Carlito; species Carlito syrichta. The sequence continues at coordinate 100,522 of NW_007248822.1, forward strand.
CTCACAGATATCAACTTCTCCCTTTAGGAATCAAAGTACTACTGACATTCTCAGTGAACCACATTATATAAACTGTCACTATAAACATAAAGGAATGGGTTGCGGACCCTACGACCCATGCCCAACTGACTTGACGAACAGCAGGGCCATGAGCCCAGGACAGACAGGGACCCTGGGCCGAGGAGCTGATTACAGGGGCAGCTGCAGAGCTGGGAAGGGGTCCATGCTCGGGGATGTGCCTAACCTGAACTCACTCTAACAAAACGGTTCCAAAGATGCGGAAAGCCCTCCCCCACCAGAAGCAGCCTCTGTCAGTGTCTGGGTGCCACCTGGCCACTTTCAGCTCAGCTCCCTCTAGCCTAGTTTATTACACCCCACAAATCTAATTAATAAGGATTAGGATCTACAAGGACAAAGCAAGGACTACAAATGGAGGAAAGGAAGCATCATCAGGAAAGGGGGAACACTTGGCCGGACGCAGTGGCTCTCATGCCAGTAATCCTAGCACTTTAGGAGGATCACTTGAGCCCAGGAGTTCGAGACCAGCCTGGGCAACATAGCAAGACCTCTTCTCTACAAAAAAAATTTAAAAATTAGCCAGGCATGGTAGCACACGCCTAGAGTCTCAGCTACCTAAGAGGCTGAGGTGGAAGGAGTACCTGAGCCCAAGAAGGTTTAGGCTGTGGTAAGCCGTGATCACGCCACTGCACTCCAGTCTGGGTGACATAGAGGAACTCTGATTCAAAAAAAAAAAAAGGAAAAGAAAAAAAAGGAGAGGAAACTCCACTAAAAACCTCCACAGGAAACAGCTGTGAGGGGACCCAGGGCTAAGACCCAGATGTACTGCCGGCCTTCGAGGAAGCACAACAGCCATCAAGGACTGATGCCATCCATGCTACAACCCATCATCTCCTGATCCCCCAGCTCCAGTTTACAGATGAAGAAACAGGCTAAGTTTGAGAACTTAGAAAACTGTACAATATCACAGAGCAAACACTGGCAGATCTCAGCTCTGGACATGGTCTGATCCCAAGTTTGTGCCCCCATGGCCCTGATCCTCCACTGCCCCCAACACAGCCCAGCTCAGCACCGGCCAGTCCATACCTTGCACTCTTGTGTGTATTCCAGTTGAGAATTATCAGGGATAAAATTACAAAAATCCTGAAAGAAAAAAAACAGAAAAATTTGGACTGGGCAGCACAGTGCCAACCTACCTTGGCTTATTACAAGATAAAAAGAAAAGGGCAAATGTAAAAGGAGATGGGAAAATAACCAACAAACCCAAAGATAAAAAGACCCATGTGGATAATCTGCCTCCTTAATAACAGCAGGTTTATAATTCAACTTAAAATAAGAAATTCATCCAAATAGTCAGATAAGAGTTTAGAAACTGCTTTTGCAAATTCATTCCTCGAATGGCTGATGTCAGAGAAACATGTTGCTGCCTTTATAAGAGGCTTCCCAAAACGTTAACACTTAATCCTGATAGAAGAAATCAGCACAGGAGTCGGCCCCTTTCCCAGCAGCCCTCGCTCTGCTTTACAAATAGCAATGGTAGATATTCTCAGGGGTTAAAATAGCAACAGGCAGCTCCGACTCTGAGTATCTGTTCCTATTAGATCTAGCATCCTATTAGATATAGCATCAAGAAATAAGAGCTCAGAAGGCTAATTCAAAAAGTAGCCAAAAATACCAGAGGCACCAGAAAATTGTACATACATTTTAAGAGATGTTATCTGTGTATTACTTTTAGTTCGCCATAATCAGAAGTATCTGGATGCTGAGGGTAACCACTCTGAGTACGTCTTGTAATTGCAAAAGTCAAACGTGACTTGTATTCTTCCTTTGTTATTGGTATATATTGAGTATTATAATTTTAATATGGTTTTTTCCTTGCTTAAAATGTGTATACTTTTTTTGGCACCCTCTGTGTACCTCACATAAGCAATATTGCTACCAATCAAGCAATATAAAACATGCATGAAGTTCCAAATTACTTTATAAAAACTTTTAAGGGAGGCTGAGGCAGGATTGCTGAAGCCTAGGTATTTGAGGCCGACCTAGGCAACATGGCAAGACCTTGCCTCTTAAAAAAAAAAAAAAAGTAAAAATTAAGTCCAAAATGTCCAACTAAAATCATATTTATCCACTCCAATGTCTTTCTCATCTTTAAAGGCTCAAATACAATGCTACATAACTAACCCTTTCACAACAGTAATAATAATAAATGTTTTCTTTAGCACTGGAATTCTGCAATTTCCTCTTTTGCTTATGCACTTCTAATGACCTTTTCTTCATGTTATATTTAAACAGTCTTACCACAGTTTTTGAAGTCCTCTGAACAGCCAGTATCTTATTTTCTAAGGAAAACTTAATGCACTTCACTTCTCCTTTGTCATCCATTCTTTAAGAAGAAAGAATATGTCAAGAGTTAAAGCTACTATCACTTATTGAGAAGACAAAAGACAAGTTAAATATTCAGGAGGCAGCAAATCCCTATTTAAAATTAAAATTAGCCGGGTTCGGTGGCTCAAGCTGTAATCCCGCGCCTTGGGAGGCTGAGGTGAGGGAATGGCGGGAGCACACGGGTATGAACCCCCAGTGGGCCAAGGGGCGAGTCTTCATCTTTTCAATAAATCAAAAAATTAGCCGGGCGTGGTAGCATGCGCCTGTAGTTCCAGCTCCTTGGAAGGCTGAGGCAGAAGGATCGCTGGAGCCAGCAGGTCGAGGCTGCGGTAGCTGGGAGCGGCCACTACACTCCAGTCTGGGTGACAGAGTGGGACTCCAACTCAAAAAAAAAAAAGAATAATTAAAATTGTTTCTGAAGCTATCAGTAGGACCTCTTTTCAAACAACAAAATGTCACTGGCAACACCTTGCTGGAGGAATTTATAGTAGTATGGATAACAAGTAGTAGTAGTAGTAAGGATTAAGAACACATATATGTGTCACCACAGAATTATTTGTGACATAAATAACTACACAACCACACCATAACCTTCTCCAATCTGTTGCCTTCTCTCTCCATCTCTCTAACAGCAAAGCGTCTAGAAAGAAGTATCTGCTCTGGCATCTTATTTTCCAATCACTGTGTGACCACTGTAATGTGCTACACAGCTCCACTACAGTGTCTCATGATCACCTCAAATAGATGTTGAAAAGTGAATTCAGGCAGGGCATGGTGGCTCACGCCTGTAATCTCAACACTTGGGGAGGCTGAGGTGGGAGAACCGATTGAGGCCGGGCGTTCAGGACCTGCCTGTGCAACATAGTGAAAACCCCAGCTGTACGAAGAAAAATTTTAAATAAACAAATGAAAATAATAAAATTTTTAAAAAGTGAATTCACGGGATGGATTGCCAAAGGGTGCAAGGAAAGTGTTGGGAGTATGGAGACGTCATTACCTTGATTGTGGTGATGGTTTCAGGGGTGTATGCATATGTCACAACTCATCATATTACATACATTGTGTGCATACATTAAATATGTGAGCCAATTATGCCTCAATAAAGCTGCTTTTTAAAGAGAAAACATTTTTTGAAAAAGTTAAATTCAGAACCTTCCTTCTCAAATCCAGAGCCCCAAAATCTAGATCATCATGGACTCACTCTCATTTTCCGCGCCCAACTGACCCCCAAGTCTTACCAGAGACCAACATTCCCAAGCATCCCGACACCAGTCCACACCGATGCAGCCCTGTTTTTCACCAGGCCTGGCTAAGACAATGCTACTGTCTCTCAACAGTCTCTCTGACGCTGATGTCCTCCCGATAACCCAGCCTCAACGCTGTGAAGAGCATGAGCTTTCCAAACACTGATATGACCATCTCACACACCACAGATTTTCAAGTTTTTAGTAATACAATAAAGCCCTGGCTGGACACAGTGGCTCAACCTGTAATCCCAGCCGAGGCAAGAGGACTGCCTGAGCTCAGGGGTTTGGGACCAGCCTGGGCAACTTGGTGAGACCTCGTCTCTACAATAAATCACAAAAACTAGCCGGGGATGGTGGCGTGCATCTGTAGTTCCAGCTACTTGGAAGGCAGAGGTAGAAGGATCGTCTGAGCCCAGCAGGTCGAGGCTGCAGTGGCCATGAGTGTGCCACTGCCCTCCAACCTGGGTGACAGAGTGAGACTCCAACTCAAATAAATAAATAAATACAGCCCTTATTCTATAGGAAAATATGTAAGGTCAAGCTGGCCCCTGCCAGTGACCACACCCAACCATTTTCCCTTCCCCACAGGCACACTGACTTTCAATTACACAGACTTGGAGCTCCCTAAAACACCACGCTCACGCTCCCTTGCCCTTGGTGTTCTAACTAGAAGGCCTACACTCTTCTCCATCTAGAAATCACCCCACTTATACTTTAAAACCTTGCTCAAAGTTTGCCCCGTCTCTAAGGCCTCCCCACACCTGGGAGTCTTCCCTAGCCCATCCCAAGGAAAATGTCCCCTCTCTCCTGGGTTTCCACACTCTGAACACAGCCCTAGTATAGCACTTATCACGGCGAATAGTATTTATCCACTCATTCGTCTCCCGCACTTCATTTATGAGTTCTCCAAAAGGGACCAGGCTAATCCATGCCCTCACATGCCTGGTGCCCAGCACAGGGGCTGAAATCAGTGTTTGCCAAATATGTGATCACAAAAGAGAGAGGGCCATCCATTTTCTACTTCAAAAAGTTTCCCATGAACACAGGCCAATGGGAATGCTGCTTTTTAAAGTCACCCCTGAACTGAGCGCCTGCCTACATGTACTGTCCCCTTTTGTAATCACAAGTATTAAAGTTCTGAAATTGAAAGGGATGGCTGTTGACAATCACACCGGTTCAACTGTGTAACCTGGGACCATGAAGTCACCTTAAGCACAGCAGAGGCCGTGATCTTCTATTATTAGATGAGACGCAATAAATCTCCTCCACCTACGAAACACTCTGGAAAGACCTGGGCTAAAGGAAGAAATGAAGGCCCTCCCCATTCACAAGCCGGAAATGGGCACATCAACACACTGACTTGCTAATTTCGAGTGCCAGGAAGTAGATGCCCTACTTTGGAAGTATCTGGTTCCCGCACCAACTGCTCCCTCAGAAGGTGTTAGCACGTGCCACCAAGATAGCACTGCAGGTGTCTGCTTCCCTCTGCCTACAGACAGGGGCTCCATGTATGCACATACACTGCAGACCTCTTAGGGGAGGCCAATGACAAAAGTGGAAAACCACCTTTTCAGTCAGAAAAACACCATTCTGCTTACATGCTGAAACTGAAAGACGTCTCTATATCGTTACCTAAACGAGATGGGATTCCTATCATCTGGACCTTTAACGACCACGCCAGTAGCTCCACCAGAGCGAACAGCAAAAACCTGGGAGGAAAAAGCAGCGACGTTAAAAGCCTGAAATTTGGAAAGTTCTAGGCTCATATACCCACCTACAAGTGATTACTTCCGCTACGCTCCACCCTTGGCTCACCTAAACTAACCCGGCAGGTATCAAGGTACACATGCTTGGCTGTTCACATGAACTGTAGCAAACAGGAGAACAGACACAAGGAGAACAGACACCACAAGGTCCGGGCCCGCTGTGCGACACCGGGCAGGACCCCCAGGATGCGAGATTTAAGGCGGGTTCGCGCACTGGCGCCGCCGATGCGCACTGAAGTACAACATGCCACGAAAAATGGAAACGGAACGTCGAAACCCGCGACTGCAAGTGGAACTAACGACAAAGACAACAAAAGGCGCCTGGGAAACAGCGGCGTGCTAACAGAGGACAACATCGGCCCCAGGGTCACCGCGTCCGTGACGCCGGCTCGGGGGTCCCTCCCAGGGTCACCTGCGGGGACCCCTGGCCGAGGTGGAGCCCACCCACGGGGAAGGAGCGAGCGCCGGGGGACAGGAGGGGCGGCCCGGGCCTGGTGGCGCCGGCACCCGGCCTCCGGCGCCCACGACCCGGCAGGGCCGCGCGGAGGGGCGCGGGCCGGCCGGACCTGCTTGTTGGCCTCATCGAAAAAGACGCAATTGACGGGGTTCGCTTTCTCGAACTGCACCGGCCGCTCGCACAGCTCCAGGTAGTAATCCTCCTCGCCCATGGCGGGCGC
>NW_007248822.1:107242-109640 GCF_000164805.1 Carlito syrichta
TGGCGGCGGCGCGGACCTCGCCCAGTCCCTGGTCCCTGCGCAGCCGCGGCTCGCCCCCTTCCCCGGGGGTTTGCAGCCCTTGTGGGACGGGACTGCTCCGGGCCTAGGAAAGGCTCGTGCCGGGGTCTCCTGGGCGCCGCCAGGGCCGGGGCTCCCTCCTGCTGTGAGCACGTGGCGGGGAGCCTGGGACCCCCTCCAAGCCCCCAGCGCTTCTGCGGGCTTTGGCTGGATCCAGAAACCGAGTTGACACAGGGCGGGTCGACAAGAGGAAAGCGTGCAGGTTGTATTCGTCGTGCGTGGACACGGGATCTTCACGAGAGAATGAAGTCAAAGAAGTGGCCAAAGCATAGCTTTTATACTTTTTAGACGAAACGATAAATTTGAAAAGAAATGACAGTTCAAAGAAGATCTAGCTAAGGATAGTAAATTTCTGGGAGAGTCACTAGGAGATATATGGGGGGAGCGTGTAACACTAGTGGAAGTTAAGGGAAGAGTTTTCTGGTTTGGTTTTGTTTTTGGGGGGTAAGATTATTTATTCAGGTCCATTGAAGCCCCAAAGCCGGGTCTCTGGGGGTGTGGGCTATTTTCTGGCCCTGGTAGAGGGAGGGTATCCCTCCCATAGGAGTCTTTGTGGCTTGCTGCATGCAGGGAGGCAGGCCAGCCAGCCCTTTCTGAAACTTAATTTCTCCAATATTTTCAACTTGAAATCGTACACCAATCTGACATATTTTGGAATGACCCGGCCTTCACTCCTTCGCAGTAACAGGGAAAACTAGATTGCCGGTCAACAGCTTGCTTTTATTTGGTTAAAACACACAGACATAAAATGTATCTTTTTAATCCTTGTAAGTAACCCCTGCTATTGTGAATCAGATCTCCAAGACTTTTTCATCTTGCAGACCTGAAACTCGACTTCTTGTCCTGGAATTTAACTACTATAGGTGCTTCACTATAAGTGGAATTTTAAAGGGTTTGTCCTTTTGTATTTGGCTTCTTCCACTTATCACAATGTCCTCAAAGCTTCATCCAAGAAACGTGTGTCAAGATTTCCTTCTTTTATTAAGACTGAATAACATTCCACTGTACATATGAAGGGGAACACCAAGAAAACTGAAATTATTTTTTGGGGGGCAAGCCCCAGGAAGTACCGGCTTCCCTTGCTAGGTGAGTGTTCTAGGAACCTGTCAGCATCAGTGTACCAGCTAGCATTGTTGTAAGAGACTGCATTTTTTGTGGCAAACAGGTGACTGGTTCTCCCACCAGGACAACGCACCTGCCCGTGCCACACTGAGTGTTGACCAGTTTTTGACCAAAATTGGCATGCTCCACTCCACCCTCACCTTATCTCACCTCAAGCTTTTTTTGTTGTTTCCTAAATGAAAAAAATCCTCAAAGGAAAACGTTTTACTGATGTGGAAGAGGTGAAACAAACGGCAGGAGCACTAAAAGGCATCAAAATTTATGAGTTCAAAAACTCTTTTAGCAGTGGAAAAAGCATCTTGATAGATGTATTGCATCAAACAGAATAATTTGAAAGTGACTGAAGCGTAAACATGTAAAAATAAATACACATTTTTTTATAAATAAATTCCAGGGGGTTTTTTGGTCTCCCCTCATATACTCCACCTTTTGTTTTTTCATTTGTCCGTGGATGGGCATTTAGGTTGTTTCCACCACCTGGCTATTGTGAATAATACTGCTATGAACATGGGTGTGGAAATACCTGTTTGAAATTCTACTCTTTGTTTCTTCTTTTTTGGGGGGAGGGGAGTCGGAGTCTCACTCTGTTGCCCAGACTGGAGTGCAGTGGCACAGTCATGGCCACCATAACCTCAACTTGCTGCGTTCAGTTGATTCTTTCATCTCAGCCTTCCAAGTAACTGGAACTACAGGTGTGCACCACCACACTTGGCTAATATTTGATTTATTGTAGAGATAAGATCTCACCAAGTTGTCCAGGCTGGTCTCAAACCCCTGGGCTCAGGCAGTCCTCTCGCCTCTGCCTCCCAAATGCTGGGATTACAGGTGTGAACCACCATGCCTGGATTGTTGCCTTTTTTTGACACTGAGCATCTGACTTTGGCTGGTATTTTTGGTCCTAAGAGTCAGGCTTGATTTTTGTGCAATTTGCCCTGGTCTACAAGCAGCCTTAAGATCTGCTGGGATGAGTCGGGCTCGATGGCTCAGCCTGTAGTCCTGTGCCTTGCGAGGCTGAGATGAGTGAATTGACTGAGTCCGTGGGTTCGAGACCCACCTGGGCAACTTGGTGAGACCTCATCTCTACAATAAATCAAAAAATTAGCCCGGGCATGGTAGTGCGCCCCTGTAGTTCCAGCTACTTGGAAGGCTGAGGCGGAAGGATCGCCGGAGCCCAGCAGGTCGAGGCTGCAGTGGCCGG
>NW_007248822.1:109660-118205 GCF_000164805.1 Carlito syrichta
AAAAAAAAAAAAAAAAAAAAAGATCTGCTGGGATGTTATGGACTGAATCCTGTCCCCCTAAAATTCAAAGGTTAGGGTTCTCACCCCCAGTACTTCAAGCTGTGTCTGTATTTGGAGATAGAGCCTTTAAAGTGCTAATTAATGGTTGAGAGTGGTGGCCCACACCTATAATCTCAGCACTTTGGGAGGCCGGAGGCAGAAGGACTGCTTGAGTCCAGAAGTTCAAGAAGAGCCTAAGCAAATAGTGAGACCTCCTCTCTATAAAATAGCCAAAAAAAATTCGCCTGGCTGGTAGTGCATGCCTGTAGTCCCAGCTACCCATGAGGCTAAAGTGGAAGGATCACCTGAGCTCAGCAAGTGGAGGCTGCGGTGAGCTTTGATGGTGCCACTGCACTCCAGCCTGGGCGACAGAGTGAGACTCTGACTCAAAAAACAAAACAAAATGAAATGAAATAAAATAGGTAATTAATGTAAAATGAGAACACATGGGTGGGCCCTAATCCAATATGACCGGTGTCTTTAAAACAGCGATTAGGATGCATAGACTGAGGGGCGACTCACGTGAAGACACGGCAAGAGGGCGCCATCTACAGGCCTGGAACAGAAGGCTCAGAAGAAACCAACTGCCTCGCCTGGACCTAGGACTTCCAGGGTCCAATGCGGTAAGAAAGTCATCCAGCCTGTGGTTTATGTTGCTGTGACAGCCTAAGTAGATGAATACATCAGCCGTGGGCAAGAGACCCTGGCTACAGTGACCTTGATGGTATCTGTGAGCCCGGGAGAGGCTGAAACACCTTGAAGCCACTGCAGACCCCGCAGAATTTAGGAATCCAGAACAAAGTCTTTGCTCCTGCACGAGCTGTCTCTTTCTGTTGTAAATGGTTTTTTTCTGCATTAAAGACAGTTCAATTATTTGCCTGATGCCCATAGAGATTCCCTGTTCTTCCAAAATTTAAAAAATGACTTTTTCACTGATAAACAGCAAAATTCTGAAAATGCCCCTTGAAAATGGACCTGTAGTCATTCAAGAACTCTTAATGTTCTTTTTTTTTTTTTTTTTTTTCTGAGTTGGAGTCTCACTCTGTCGCCCACTCTGTCGTCAACCTGCTTGGCTTAGGCAATTCTTCCACCTCAGCCTTCCACGTAGCTGGAACCATAGGTATGCACCACCATGCCCAGCTAATTTATTGTTGCTGTTGTTGTTGTTTTGTTTTGAGTTGGAGTCTGACTCAGTTGCCCAGACTGGAGTGCAGTGGCCGCTCCCGGCCACTGCAGCCTCGACCTGCTGGGCTCCGGTGATCCTAACGCCTCAGCTAATTTTTTTGATTTATTATAGAGGTGAGATCTCACCAAGTTGCCCAGGTGGGTCTCGAACCCACAGGCTCAGGCAATCTACTCACCTCAGCCTCCCAAGACACGGGATTACAGGCTGAGCCACTGAGCCCAGTTCACCCTGCCTCTTAATGTTCTTTTCTTTCTTTTTTTTTTTTTTGGAGTCTCTTGTCGCCCAGGCTGGAGTGCAGTGGCATGCTCACAGCCACCACAGCCTCCACCTGCTGGGCTTAGGCGATCCTTGCGCCACAACCTTCCAAGTACCTGGAACCACAGGCCACCACACCCGGCTAGTTTTTTTGATTTACTGTAGAGACGAGGTCTTGCTAAATTGCCCAGGCTGGTCTCGAATGCTTGGGCTCAGGCAATCCTCTTGCCTCGGCCTCCCAAAGTGCTGGGACTGCAGGCTGAGCCACTGCACCTGGCCTTAATGTTCTTGATTGAGTCCAAATGTTGCCACAACTCACCTTTTCAGGTGCCTAACCTCAGTGTGGGCGTTACCATGAATGACAGGCCAGAATTTGAATTAGATGAGCATTTTCTTTGTATCGTGTCCCCACCTGGCCTCATAAATGTTTCTGATCTCAGAAAGTTCTTTCTGTGGATTTCCTTTGCAGATAGTTTCTTCCTCATTTCTGTTATTTCTGTAACAGATCATGCTCCAGCTGCTTCTTTAAACATTAAATTGAAGGAAGGAGGCAAAGCTTTACCTCTGTCTTGGTTTCTTTACATAGCTGGCATGCTTTTCTCTGCTCTTGATTGGTTTTCAGAGAAAAATAAAATTCAAAATACAAATCAGAATAATCCAAATGCTTAACATTTAAAATTCACTTTTAATAGAAATTAAAAGTTGCATTTTTGAAGTGATTTATTAAGCAATCTCAAATCATTGTTCTTTTAATGGTATGCAGTCGTTTTGGAAGACCATTTAAGCCAACATTTTCTAAACATCTTTTTTTACCATGAAATTCACTGAAGACCAGTAGGCATCTTACCCCTGTCCATGACTCTACTGCAGAAGAAGCTTACAGGAAATGACATTTCCAGAGACTGTCTAGCGCAGTGGCTGTCCAAGCCAGCTAGTTGTTAGAATTCAAAGAGTTAAAAATAAAATCATGCTGTACTGTAATTATAAAAGAACTGCATGTGTGTGGGTTAAAACAATTCCAGTAATACAGAAAGATATCAAGTGAAAAATAATCTCTCCTCTCCCTCCTCCACAATCAAGTCTCAGTGCCACAACTCACAAGAAACCACTGTTACCAATTTCTATTTCTAGCACTGATGGTCACAGTATACCTCTCATATACTTATCTTGTTTTATCAGCTTCGGGTAGTATTTATCGTTCCCTGATGTGAAAAATAAGAGGAAGAGTTGAGCACCTCGACCCGCCTCTCACCTCCTCTCCCCTTCTGTCGCATCTCTCAATTTTCATCATAGTTTTCATTCTAGTGTTTGCTCACATAACTTTATGTATGTTGACCTCTGTTTTGTATCCATCAGTGGGAGGATGTTTCTGGTGACTTTCTATTACATAAAATGGGGAGATGAGGGGACTGACACTGTCTGCCCTCCTCCCTTTCCTCCTGGACTCCCAACTTACCTTTACATTGTATGATGGTTACTTTTATGTGTCAGCTTGACTAGGGCACAAAGTGTCCAAATAGCTGGTCAGACACTAGTCTAGATTTTTCTGCCAGGGTGCTTTTGGATGAGATTAACATTTAAATCAATGAACTGGGTAGAGCCGATTGTCCTCCCTAAAGTGGGTGGGCCTCATCCAGCCAGTTGAAGGCTTGACTAGAAAACAAAAGACTGACCCTCCCCCAAGGACTAGAGAATTCTTCCTTCTTGACAACCTTTGAACCCAGACACGGGTTTTTTCCCTGCCTTTAGAGTCAAACTGAAATGTTCCTGGGCCTTTGCATGCTGGCCTTTGAATTGGAATACACCATTGGCTCTCCTGGGTCTCAGGCCTTTGGAATTGGACTAAAACTGACCTTACTGAGTCTCCAGCTTACCAACTCACTGAAGATCTTAGAATTTGCCAGCCTCCATAATCATGTGAGCCAATTCTTTATGATTTATGTGTATGCGTGTGTGTGTGTGTGTGTGTGTGTGTGTGTGTGTGTGTGTGTGTGTTATTTTTTATTTATTTATTTTTTGAGTCAGGGTTTTACTCTGTGGTCCAGGGTAGAGTGCAGTAAGGCACAATCATGGCTCACCAAAGCCTTGATACCCAGGGCTCGGTGATTCTTTTGCCTCAGCCTCCCAAGTAGCTGGGACTATAGGTGTGCACCATCATACCTGGCTAATTGTTTTATTATTTTCTAGAGACAAGGTCTTGCTATGTTACCCAGGCTGGCCTCGAACTCCTGGACTTAACAACTCTCCCACCTTAGCTTTTCAAAATGTTGGAATTACAGGAGTGAGCCACCACACCTGGCCTATGAAATATATATTGTGGATCATTACATTTTACATATATATACACAAATGCGTGTGTGTGTGTGTGTATGTGTGTATGTATTCTTTTTAGAGAACTCTGACTAAAACACATTGTTAAGGTTTAGGGGATTTATATTATATAAGTATATATAATATACTTATATTATATAAGTATAAATTCAATAACTTGTCAACAATAAACTCTAAAATTTGAAAAATTAAAGCTAGATGCAGTTGTGCACCTGTCATCCCAGGTATTCAGGAGGCTGAGGCAGGAGAATTGCTGGAGCCCAGGAGTTGGAGACCAGCCTGGACAACATAGCAAAACTCCATCTCCCTCTGCCCCTTTTTATTTTTTTTTTGAGTTGGAGTCTCACTCTGTTGCCCAGACTGGAGTGCAGTGGCCGCTCCTGGCCACCGCAGCCTCGACCTGCTGGGCTCTGGCGATCCTTCTGCCTCAGCCTTCCAAGTAGCTGGAACTACAGGCGCAGGCTACCACACCCGGCTAATTTTTTAATTTATTGTAGAGATGAGGTCTCACCAAGTTGCCCGGGGAGGTCTCAAACCCGCGGGCTCAGGCAATCCACTCTCCTCAGCCTCCCAAAAGTGCGGGATTACAGGCTGAGCCACCAAGCCTGCCTTCCCATCTCTTTTTTAAAAACGTATTAAATATTGAATTTTTTATTTTTATTTTGCTGGTCCTTGGAAATAGTGTTTAAAACACTACTATTTTACTGTATTTGTTTATTTATTTTTGAGTTGAAGTCTCACTCTGTTGCCCAGGCTGGAGTGCAGTGGCACTCTCCCAGCCACCACAGCCTTGACCTGCTGGGCTCTGGTGATCCTCCCGCCTCAGCCTTCCAAGTAGCCAGAACTACAGGTGCGCGCTACCGCACCTGGCTAATTTTTTATTTATTATAGAGACAAGGTCTCGCCAAGTTGCCTGGGTGGGTCTCAAACTTGTGGGCTCAGGCAATCCACTCTCCTCGGCCTCCCAAAGTACTGGGATTACAGGCTGAGCCACCATAGGTGGTTATGACACCACCTAAAAAACACTATTATTTTAAACAGTATTATGAATATTCACTATAGAATCGTGTTAGAATGAGCTTTTAGAAAGATAAATGTAACCTTTGGTCACTAAACTTGGCCATTTGAAAGAGAATATCCCAAGTGTCAAGGTCAAAATTTTCCACCATTTGCTCAAATATCATGCTGTATTTTGGTTTGCTTCTACTAAAAGCTGACTGTGTAATACAGCCTTCTTATGGCTTGACCATTTCCCCAAATTTTGTATATTAGATACTTAATCCCCAAATTTATATGTTGGTATTTGGAGGTGGAGCCTTTGGAAGGAATTAAGATTAGATGAGACCATCCAGGTAGGGTTCCCATGCTGGGACTGGTGGCCTTATAAAGGGATGAAAGACCTGAGCTGTCATACACTCTTGTCCTCTTACCATGTCATGGCCTTTGCCATGTTATGACACCACAAAAAGGCCCTCACCAGATGCCAGTGTCATGCTGCTGGTCTTTCCAGCCTTTAGAACTCCTTCAGAACTGCAAGAAATATATTTCTTTTCTTTTTTTTTCTTTTTTTTGCCTGGGCCGTGGCTGTCACAACCTCTGGGCCTAGAGCCTGGGAGGGGGGCGGGCGGAGGTGTGGAACCCGCGTGGACTTGCCTCTCCCTGGCGGGCGCCGGATTCAAAAATCAGGGGGCAGTCCTCATGCCTTCAAGTGGGGGGAAGGTGGGGGAAAGTGGTAGGGCGTGGGAGTGGTGGTGGGGGGCGAGGTGAGAGCTGGGGTTGCCTGTGACTCGCTTGACCCTAGGTGGAAGCGCTTTCCTTTCTGGAGAAAATCCGGGAGGCTGATGTCTGCACTCCAGCACGCGTCTGCCTGGGCTGGGTTGCTTGGTGTAAGTGGAGCAGGTCAGTACATTTCTTTTCTTTAAAAATTACCCAGTATAGCTGGGCTCGGTGGCTCAGCCTGTGATCCTGCACTTTGGGAGGCTGAGGTGAGTGGATTGCCTGAGCCTGTGGGCTCGAGACCCGTCTGGGCAACTTGGCGACACCTCATCTCTACAATAAATCAAAAATTAGCCAGGTGTGGTAGCGTGCACCTGTAGTTCCAGCTAATTGGAAGGCTGAGGCGGAAGGATCACCGGAGCCCAGCAGGTCGAGGCTGCGGTGGCTGGGAGCGGCCACTGTACTCCAGTCTGGGCGACAGAGTGAGACTCCAACTCAAAAAAAAAAAAAAAAATTACCCAGTATATGGTATCCTGATAGCAACAGAAAACAAACTAAGACAAGCCTTTTGTTTGCTTTTCTGCAGTTTGTTATTGCCTTTCATTTTTTAATAGAAGAGATCATGCCTTTATTGTATCTTTAAGCTCTTCCAGGTTTTTGTTAATTGTACAGTTTGTTTGGGACTCACTTGAAATGAAGCTAATATTTATTGCTGATCACTTGTTTATTTAAAAAAGTATATCGTTCATAAAATGTGCTCCACATTGTTTTGCAGACATTCTACAAAGAGTTCTTTCATTTCTTATTCCATGTCTTGATTGTCCAGCTGTTATATCCATTAGAAGTACATTTGGCTGAAAGTTACTGCAAAGGTGCCCAACTGACAGCAACAACCACATAGGACTTTAATTTTCTCAAGGAACAAGAAGTCAGGGTAATCCATGCAAGCCTGGTAATGAGGATCCATGCTGCCTCAGAGACCCATACTCTGTCTTTCTTTCCACTTAGCCATCCATCCTCAGGATGTGATTTCCACCTTCATGCTTGTCACCATGTGGTTGCAAGATGGCTGCGTGCCTCTAATATGGGCCTACAGTCCCCAGACAGGAAGGGGAGTGACAGGGGTGGGGAGAGGGGGGAAGCAAAGGAATTTCCCAGAGACTCTCTGCTTACATCTTATTGGTCAAAATTATGCCTGATAGCCACCCTAGTTTCAAGGAAGTTTGGGAAATGGAGTTTGTAGCTGAGTACAACATGCCCTGTAGAAAATTGGAGTTTTTAACAGGGAAGAAGGTGGAAATAAATATTGGGTTGATACCTAGTAATGGGCTTTTTTTCATTTAATTTCAGGGTTACTCGTGCTTTTCTTTTTTTCCCCCCTTATACTTTAGTATCAGAAGTGCTGTTTCTTAGAATGCAGATTTCTCTCTTTTTCTCCCAATCTTTTTCTCAAAATCTCTGTCTCTTTCTCCAAATCTCTCCCTCGCTCTTTCCAAAAAAAAGAAAGAAAGAAAAAGAGAATGTAGATCCCAGGTCCTATTCCTGACCTCTTGGCTTGGGAATTTGTATTTTTAGTAAACCTCCTCAAGTGATCATTTGCAGCTAGATTGACATCTGTTCACAGACAAACACATGAGCCAGTTGTAAAATTCAAACCAGCAAATTAATTAGGATGTTTGTTTTCATTCACTGTAAAAGCAGTTCTTCTAGAATCAGAGGCCATGGTCCTGGAGAGAAGAAAGCTTGCAGAGTGGGGAGCCTGACATTTGTGGCCACCTTGCTCCACAACGAATTTGCTGCTTTGAAAGTGATAGATGGCCAGGTATGGTTGCTCACACCTGTAATCCCTACATTTTGGGAGGCCAAGGTGGGAGGATCACTTGAACCCAAGAGTTCAAGACCAACCTGGGCAACATAGTGAGACGCCATCTTATAAAAAGAAAATAAATTATAATAAAAAGATTTTTTTTTTTTTTGAGTTGGAGTCTCACTCTGTCGCCCAGACTGGAGTGCAGTGGCCACTCCCAGCCACCGCAGCCTCGACCTGCTGGGCTCCGGCGATCCTTGCGCCTCAGCCTTCCAAGAAGCTGGAACTACAGGCATGCGCTACCACGCCCGGCTAATTTTTTGATTTATTGTAGAGATGAGGTCTCGCCAAGTTGCCCAGGTGGGTCATGAGTCCGCGGGCGCAGGCAATAAAAATATTTTTTTAAAAAAGAAAATGATGGCTGAGATACTGACAAGCCGAGCAGAAAGGGAAAGGTATGAAGCTGAGAAAACTTCTTTAAGATACATTCAATGTTGAGCGGATAACAATTGGGTGCAGAGCCTGCTGAGATGCAGTCCTGGGGTCCTGGAAGAGACTCTTCCCTAGTAGTAGAGAAACTAACATAGGTGGGGAGAAATGGAAGTGCAGCCCCAAGTCAGCCCAGCTCTTGATGGGCCTGGGGTCACCTACCTGCCCTGCCTGCCCCCGAGTCAGGAGTGCATTCACACATTTGTTTCCTTCTTGCTCCTTAGTTGACTGTCTGCCTGTTTGCCGGAGCCACCAAAAGCTCAGTGTAACTCCTGGTGTTGAAATCAGCCACTTGTTTTCCTCTTCCTGTGGAAGCTTAGACGCTGCTTCTGACAGTTTCTAAAACCTAAAAATGACACATCAGCCTTTCTGTTTTTCTGAGTTTTGTTTGTTTTTATTTTTATTTTATAATCTTTTGTCAGACTACACAACAAATGTTAGAAGGCATATGTACCAAAACTTGGCAGCTTTCCAGGTGACTTTTACTTTCTTCTTTGAACTTTCTAAATTTATTTTAGTTTGAAAGTGAGCAGGAATAATTTTTATAAAAGTAGCTAGTTTTGGTTATTTTGTTCTTTGGTTTTTTGTTTGTTTGTTTGTTTTTGAGTTGGAGTCTCACTCTGTTTCCCAGGAGAGAGTGTAGTGGCATGCTCACAGCCACCGCAGCCTCAACCTGCTGGGCTCAGGCAATCCTTCTGCCTCAGCCTTCCAAGTAGCTGGAA
>NW_007248822.1:118422-123774 GCF_000164805.1 Carlito syrichta
TTTTTTTTTTTTTTTTTTAAGTTGGAGTCTCACTCCATTGCCCAGGCTGGAGTGCAGTGGTACATTCACGGCCACTCCAGTGTCAACCTGCTGGGCTCAGTTGATCCTTCCACCTCAGCCTTCCAAGTAGCTGGAACTATGGACACATGCTACAACATCCGGCTCATTTTTTGATTTGTTGTAGAGATGAGGTGTCACCAAATTGCCCAGGCTGGTCTCAAACCTGTGGGCTCAGGCAGTCCCCTCACCTCGGGCCTCCCAAAGTGCTAGGATTACAGGCTTGAGCCACTGAACCCAGTCAACTTGTTTTTTCATAAATATTTTATGATTGAATGCATGTTTCTTTATGTATTTGTATTGCACGTATATGTGTGTATTAAAAAGTGTCAGGGCTGGGTGCGGTAGCCCACGCCTATAATCCTAGCACTTCAGGAGGCTGAGGTGGGAGTTAAGGCCAGGAATTCAAGATCAGCCTGGGCAACATAGTAAGACCCTAGTCTCTACAAAAAGTGAAAAGTACACTTAAAGAAAAGGTTTTTAAAAGTGTCAGGAATATGCATATGATGGTTGTACTATACTGTGTATGACTTCTGCTTTTTTTCTACCTATGGCATTGTTTAAATGTTCTAAATGAGTGTGTATTATCTTCATACACAAAAAATTTAGTATAGGGTGAAGTAGTTAAAAATATGCCATTTTCACGTATTTACTATTTAAATTGAGGGCACTTGAAAAACAACAGATACAAGAAAAATCGCTCTGTCCTTTGTGCTGTTATTTATTTATTTATTTACTTATTATTTTTTGAGTCAGAGTCTCACTCTGTCGCTCAGGCTGGAGTGCAGTCACACGCTGCTCACGGCCACCACAGACTTGACCTGCTGGGCTCAGGCCATCCTTCCCTCCACCTAAGCCTCCTAAGTAGCTGGAACTACAGGCATGTGCCACCATACCCAGCTAATTTTTTTATTTATTGTTGAAAGGCGCAGAGAACAGTCAGAAGGGCGTCCCCAAGATGGCGCTGCCACCCAAGACAACAAAGGCCCTAAGCTCCGGCTTTTCCTGCCTGCGAAGTTTAAACCTGTGCTCGAATAACTTCTCCCTATAGGAATACTCCTCATAGTCTCCTCCGATAAAACCCAAACACGACACTGGCCAGACCCTGTCAAGCCCATAAATACACCCCTCCCCTGCATAACTCTCTCTTGCTCTCTCTCCCCCCCCACTCTCTTTTTCTCTCACACACTCTCTTGCTCTCTTCCTCCCTCCTCCCCCCCATCTCTCTCTCTCTCTCTCTCTCTCTCTCTCTCTCTCTCTCTCTCTCTCTCCCTCCCCCCAATCCCGTGGCCACAGACCCTTTCCCTTTCCCTTGTAGCCGCTGCTTTAATAAATCTCTTGGCCTTAAACGGGTGCGGAGTTATCACTGGCACCTAACTTCTTTCAATTGTAGAGATGAAGTCTTGCCATGCTGCTCAGGCAGGTCTCAAACCCCTGAGCTCAAGCAATCCTCTCGCCTCCACCTCTCAAAGTGCTGGGATTACAGGTGTGAGCTACCATGCCCAGCTGTGCTGTTTTTTAAAAGCAGGAGATGAAATTCCCATGTGAAAGATGTTCTTAAACTACAAGAAAAACATCCTTTTCTTCAAGGACAGGAAAGTGAGATCAAAAGACCTTGTTAAAAAAAAAAACAACCCATCCTCTAAGCCTTCCCTCATAATCAGTTGCTTCCTCACAACTTACTATTCTTTTTCCAATTCAGTGTATAACTACCTGCTTCTTTCCTTACAAGGCATCCCATGCACATAAAGCTTGTATTAAGTCAAATTGTATGCTTTTCTCCTGTTCATCTGTCTTTTATTTATTTATTTATTGAGTTGGGAGTCTCACTCTGCGCCCAGGCTTGAGTGCAAATGCCATGCTCACAGTCACCCCAGCGTCAACCCGCTGGGCTCCAGCGATCCTTCTGCCTCAGCGTTCCAAGTAGCTGGATCTATAGGTGTGCGCTACCACGCCTGGCTATTTTTTATTTTACTCTAGACACAAGGTCTCGCCAAGTAGCCGGGGCTGGACTTGAACTCGCAGGCTCAGGCAATTCACTTGCCTCTGTCTCCCAAAGTACTGGGATTGCAGGTTGAGCCACCGCGCCAGACCCTATCCATCTATCTTATGTCAATTTAATTCTCAGACCCAGCTGGGCCCTTGAGAATGGCAGTGGTGTTTGCTGTCCCTACAAGAGCAGCAGATACAGAAAGGCCCTCAAGACAGGTCTGTACCGTGGGCTGGATTTTAGGCTGTTGGAAGCCCATTTGGTCTTACTCTGAGTGAGATGGTGTAGGCAGACAGGGTCTTCAGGAATGACAGGAATTTAACCAGCTCCAGCCAACAGCCTGTTTTACAGCCTCCTGCCTTTCAGCCCTATGTGGAATGCGGTCACCTAGCCAGTTACAACCAGGCCTTGACAGACTCCAGCAACTTCTAGGTGACCCCAGGTGAACCATCCTCATGTCCAGGCTGATGTTTCCACCCTGAGAGGAACTGTAGCTTCATTACCAGGACATGGGATCTGTGTGCTAGCACGCGACTCACTGCGTCTGCACCATCCAGACCCCTCCTCTTCCCTCTCTATCATCCCCTAAAACACCCCTGTCACGCTTTTCCCCCAGGGAGACACTGCTTTGGGGAGCACTCCAAGTAATAACACCCCTATTGATCAAAACCTGCATTCTTGTGGAGTCATTTGTTACTCAGCAGATGGACGAATCCTTTTTTTTACTGGCACCATTGGGAATCCACTGGAGTTCAGGGTTTTGAATAGAAAGGTGACTTGATGTAACTTTTGTTTTGAAAAGGATTGCTCTGGCTGCCATGTTGAGATTCGTCTAAAAGGAGGTGAGAGGCAGGCAAGAGCAGGAGCCAGGAGACCAGATAAGAGGCTAACTTGAACTAGGGAGGGAGTGGTAGGTGAAGAGTGGCCAGAATCTAGACCCATTTTTATTGGATGTGGAGTATGAAAGAGAATTCAAGACGCCCAGTTGACACCCAAGGAGAGAAGTCAAATAGGTTATCAAATACTTGGAAACTGTGGTATGGCAGATGTTTCCTTCCCCCACTTGTTAGTTAGCTAGGCGCTATGTTCATTCACTCATTTATTCATTCAAGCATCCATTGAGTGCCTGTTATATGTAAGACATCATTCCAAGGGCTGGGGAGCCAGCAAAAAAGACAGAAATGCCCTGCCTCTGTGGAATTACAATTTCGTGCTGAGTCTCCTCTATGTTATGACATATACAATTTATAAAACAGCGTAAACTATAATAATTATTATTATTATTATTTTTGAGTTGGAGCCTCACTCTGTCACCGACTGGAGTCAGTGGCCACTCCTGGCCACCGCAGCCTCGACCTGCTGGGACTCCGGCGATCCTTCACCTCAGCCTTCCAAGTAGCTGGAATTACAGGCGCGCGCTACCACACCCGGCTAATTTTTTTTGACTTATTGTAGAGATGAGGTCTTGCCAAGTTGCCCAGGCAGGTCTCGAACCCACGGGCTCAGGCAGTCCACTCACCTCAGCTTCCCAAGGCGCGGGATTATAGGCTGAGCCACCGAGCCCAGCTAAACTATAATTATTTTAAGATGAAAACAAGGAGACCTAAAATGTCTATTTGGAGCCCTTTTCGATTAAAAGCAACTAAAGAGATTTAACATACTCAGTGAGTGAACTTTGGATTCTGGACATAAATAAAAATATCCAAACAAACCCTACAAGGGGGAACCCAAAACAAACCCAGAATTATCTTTTGGAGGTCGGGACCCTTGTAATACAGGCTTCTCCCACTAGATGAGTGTTCTAAGAACCCATCAGCGTCAGTGTAACAGTTAGCATTATTGTGAGATGCTGTGTTCGGCTTCAGTGAATTTTGGGGGGGAGATTCTTTCAGCGCGTTTGCCCATTTCATGATGGGTGATTTACGAGTGCAACTGCCCACACTGCACTGAGTGTTCAGCAGTTTTGGACCAAAAATGGCATGGCCCTTGTTCCCCACCCTCCCTATTCACCCGATCTCATCCTGAGTGACATTTTGTTTCCCCATATGAAAAAAGTCCTCAGAAGGAAACTTTTTTTTTAATGGGCAATAAATATTTGTTAGGTTAAAAATCTCAGTAGAAGCCGGGTGCAGTGGCTCACGCCTATAATCCCAGCACTTTGGGAGGCCAAGATGAGAGGATTGCCTGAGCCCACGGATTTAAGACCAGCCTGGGCAATTTGGCGGGACCTCATATCTACAATCAATTAAAAAATTAGCTGGGCGTGGTGGTGTGTGCCTGTAGTTCCAGGTACTTGGAAGGCTGAGGCAGAAGTATCACCTGAGTCCAACAGGTCGAGGCTGTGGTGGCCGTGAGCGTGCCACTGCACTCTAGCCTGGGTGACACAGTGAGACTCCGACTCAGAAAAAAAAAAAAAATTCCAGTAGGTGCCTCCAAAATGTTAGGTCAGGCCTGATAGGGAGGTGTCTTGTCTGTGATCCTGTGCCATGCGAAAGAGGCAAAGAAGTGCACTGAAGTTAGATTGGAAAATATAATTTATTTAGAAAGTAAATTAGAGATTCACCTCCCCGAGGTAGGGAGGGGGCCAAAGCTAGGAAAATGGTGGCCACAGCTCAAAGAGCCACACGGACACACCAGAATTTAACAAAGCAAAGGCTGGGAAACATTTTGTCAATGTGGAAGAGGTGAAACAAAAAATGGCAGCAGCACTAAAAGACTTCAAAATAGGAGTTCACTGTTTTGAGCAGTGGAAAAAGCATCTCCATAGGTGTATTGCATAAAACGGAGGGTATTTGAAGGTGACTAAAATTTAAATATGTGAGAATACGCAATTTTTTATAAATAAGTTCTGGGTTTTTTTAGGTCTCCCTCGTATAAAACATTCTTTAGGACAATTGGGGAAATGAATGTAATGTGCATAGTAGACAATATTATTGGATGACTATTAACATGTAGAATGTCCTTAGGAGATCTGTACTTGAGTTATCTAGCTAAGAGTTATCATATCTGCAGCATCCTTTAAATGATTCAGGAAAACAACCAAAAACAATATAAAGAGATAAAGCAAATGTGAGAAAATGTTAAAAAGTGAATGAGGAAAGGTTATACAAGTTTTCTGTAGGTAATTTTTTTCCAAATAAAAAGTTGGAAACTTCAAACATAAAAGAAAAGAAAAGAAAAAATGGCTTAACTGCTTAAATCACAGAGCTCTTAGTACCATATCTCAGTCTCAAATACAGGTCTGTTTGTTCAGCAAATCCCTGCTGTAAACCCCACTCTACACTACCTCCTTTTTTTTTTTTTTT
>NW_007248822.1:123794-124724 GCF_000164805.1 Carlito syrichta
TCCTAATTTTTTTTTTTGAGTTGGAGTCTCACTCTGTCGCCCAGACTGGAGTGCAGTGGCCGCTCCCGGCCACTGCAGCCTCGACCTGCTGGGCTCCGGCGATCCTTCCACCTCAGCCTTCCGAGTAGCCGGAATTACAGGTGCGCGCTACAGAGATGAGGTCTCGCCTGCCCAGGCGGGCCTCAAACCCGCGGGCTCAGGCAATCCACTCACCTCAGCCTCCCAAAGGCGCGGGATTACAGGCTGAGCCACCAAGCCCGGCTACACTACTTTCATAACAAACCAGTACTCCTTTGCCCTTTAGCCATCAGGTCCTAAGTCTTCTCCAGTCTAACACCTTCAGATTCTTTGGCCAATCCATACAGAATGCTTGCTTCCACTAAATACACTCTCTGTATCTCTAGAGCAGCAGTGTTCAAACTTTTTGGTATGTGGACACCTTTGTACCCTCAAAAATTATTGAGAAGTGGCCAGGCATAGTAGCTAACACCTGTAATCCCAGCACCTTGGAAGACCAAGGCAGGAGGATCACTTGAATCCAAGAGTTCGAGACCAGCCTAGGCAACATAGCGAGACCTTGTTTCTGCAAAAAAGTTTAAAAATTAGCCAGGCATGGTAGCATGCACCTGTAGTCCCAACTACTTGGGAGGCTGGGGCAGAAGGATTGCCTTAGCTCAGGTGGTCAAGGCTGTGGTGAGATTCTGACTTAAAAAATTGGGAACCTCATTGAACTTTTATTTATGTGAGTTTTATCTACTGATATTTTCCATATTAAAACTTTAAACTGAAAAGTTTTAAAAAATTAAGTCACTTAAAAATAATAAACCTTAGCTGGGCTCGGTGGCTCAGCCTGTAATCCCGTGCCTTTGGGAGGCTGAAGTGAATGGATTGCCTGAGCCCGCGGGTTCGAGACCCGCCTGGGCAACTTGG
>NW_007248822.1:124744-139944 GCF_000164805.1 Carlito syrichta
CTCGGAAGGCTGAGGTGGAAGGATCGCCGGAGCCCAGCAGGTCGAAGCTGCAGTGGCCGGCGGCCACTGCACTCCAGTCTGGGCAACAGAATGAGACTCCAACTCAAAAATAATAATAATAATAATAAACCTTCTACATGTTAATATCAAGCTTATTTGAGGTTTTACTCAGATGTTATGATTTTGTTCCAAATATGCTATTTGATGTGTTAATTATGTCCTGGAAAATATTAAATATATTTTTTTCTCTTTTAATTGAGATTTAATTGGTTGTGGTGTTGAGGATCAGTACACAGATATTACAATTTATATACAATGTTTTTTTTTAGAGACAAGGTCTTTCTTCTAGTTGCATGATCTTGACTCACTACAGCCTCAGCCTCCTGAGCTCAAGTGATCCTCTCAGTCTCCTCAATAGCTACTTCTACAGGAACAGGTCACCACACCCAGCCAATTATTTGATTTTGATTTTTTGTAGAGATGGGATCTTGCTATATTGCCCAAAGCTGGTTTTAAACACTTGGCTTCAAGCTATCTTTCTTTCTCAGGCTTCCAGAGTGTTGCAAATACAAGCATATACCACTACACATGGCCTGTACACAATTCCAAACATATGTACTAAAAATTTAATAAGTCTTGTGTCGGAATTGGGAACCTCTTTGAGCTTTATTTATGTGAGTTTTATCAACTGATATTTTCCATATTAAAATTTTAAGCTGAAAAGTTTAAAAAAATTAAGTCACTTAAAAATAATAAACCTACTACATGTTAATATCAAGCTCATTTGAGGTTTTACTCAGATGTTATGATTCTGTTCCAAGTATGCTATTTGATGTGTTCATTTTTTTCCTGGAGATGTATTCTTTCCTGCTGCCTTCTTTTGGGCTGTTTCTACCTTGGTAGGAGGCTACATGGACATCACACAAGCCTTTTCTTGGGCTCTTCCTTCATCGTCCTTCGGCTGAGCTGAAATTTTGGGAGGGTGGGCACCAGGTGTCTGGGGGCCACGCCAGAGCCTTCTGGAAGCTGGGCTGCTTGACTGTCGCTGCTCCTGCTACCGCCTGAGCTGCTGAGTCCCGTGGCGCACATTTTTAAAAAGCTGATAGCACTTTTAGTAGTAGCTCACTCATTTATTCTGCAATACACCACCTTCCACTCCATCTGCTAGTTTGTCTACTATATTTGATCTCAATGCCTCAAAAAGCTGGCTGTGTTTGGGAGAAAGTTGGAAAGCCTAGGATAGTGAAAGTAATGCTAATGTCTCCAAATAGAAAATTAACTGAAAACTTATTTTTTTATGTGATCCTGATAAAAATCCAATAGAAAAATAGGAATCTTCAAAAACTATGGATTGAGGTTTGAAAATATAATCAGATGAGATTTTTTCCATTTCTAAAGCTCTGGGAAAAGATGCTGGTTTTCAAAAGGTGCAGAAAATCATCTCTTCTGATGCCCAGAGCAGTACAAAATGCGCTCCCTCTCCTGCATCTCAGGCCTCTGTATCTTCATCTTCCTTAGCAAGTCTTCCAGGCCCAGCACTTTCTCACCAGCTAGCTGCCTTGCTCTCATCCTGCTTTCTATTCAGATTTTTTTTTTTTTTTTAAAGAAAATAACATACCACAATTGGCAGGGATATATGCCACACTATAAACAGTGGCTTCTGGAATATAAGGAACTTTAACATTTCTAATTCCTGCAACATTTAAATTCAAATGAACATGTCTTACTTTTGTAAGCAAGAAAAAAATAGAACTTTTTATAAAAAGAAAACTGGCAATGAATTATCTTGTTGAAATAAAAATTTTCTAGTCATACTTATTTGGATAACTTATAACTATTCATATATATACTTCTATTAAAGTGAGGCAAAAATATCCCTATTTCCATATTTTATGTTTTCCATTTGTATTTGATTACTTATTTAGCAAACCCACATTTTGTACTATTCTTTTTCTACTATGTGAAAAAAGCTCATCTGATTTCACTCTCAACTAAGTATGAGAAGTTGAGAGGAAAAAAACCTATTTAGCTTAACTTTATACAGAAAGGGTAACTTAGTACCAGGATGTAAAGAATGAGAAGAAACCACACAAAGAACCAACTCTAAAATGATCGCTTCATCTTTAATGTCTCAAAAAACATGTTCATAGCACACTCCAAGAATGCCACACAGCGATGGTTTGCTGTTCTTTATCAGAGTATGTCAGACAAAGAACAAGTTTTAGATGTTTAATGGTTTTAAAAATTCATTCTCTGAAACCTCTGTAAAGCCAATAATCACCAGTCATCTAAATTTTTATTTCAGAGTAGTAAACATTTCAAAAATGTAATGAATATCTACTCAAAATCACATTTCTCTGAAATGCAATTCAGAGCTATACAACAAAACAAAAATAAATATTTTTCTAGAAATAACATATTTGGCATTTTTCAATGATGTTAAAAGAGAAGCTTTCAAATTGTAAATGATGTCTTGACTGTTACTGTCTATTACCAGACAGGTTTGGATCTTTATAATGAACTTTCAATCCTAACAAAGCCAATATACTTTTCCACAAAGTGGTGTCCAGCCAATACTAAAATCTAATTAAAAAAAAAATTATTAAAAATGAGGCCAAATGAGTTGGTTAATTTGGTATCCAAGTTGTTTTATATATACTTTTCATCCTTTGATTAATTATATTTCCAATTAACTGGCTATATTTCTCTCAAAATCAATCCATAAGTGTATGGTTTTAGTAATACAAATTCAACTTTGTTTCACTGACTTCATTAAAATATGTCAAACGTGGTTAAGTCTTATATTCTCTCCTTCCAGATAATTTACATTTCATCATAAATGTAGAGCAGCCACACCATGAGTTATATCTGAACTATTTAACCTAAATGTAGAAAAGCTGAAAATTAAATTAAAAAATTTGGATAGTTAAGAAGCTCTTACATATTTATTTCTTTCAGATGCCTATGATGCCTTTTCTTAGCTAGGAGTATGGAAAAAGTAGGGTTCCATTCATTTTCATGATATATCAATAAAAAGTACAGTGCCAATGTCTATTCCCATCAGTCATTCTGAAGCCTAATTTCCATTTGCAATACCCACTAGAGAAAAAATTTTAGAACTGAGGAATACTAATTTGGGGCCAATAAAATATTTGAGGAAAGACACAATACAAAACAGGGAAGTGAATAAAGTAAATATGCTGTAATAAAACCCTCCCTTGTAAACACATCTGTCCTTTCCTCCCATATTTGGAAATGCTACCTAAGTTTTAAAAATTCTCATCAAAACATTTATACCACGAGGCATGTAAAATTAAGTCTGTTTCAGCCTGATAGCCTATAGCTGTTAAATAATTATATTATCCTGTTCATAAGATGAGAGGTAGTGACATTTTATTCTCTCAATGCTGAGCTGAGCTCCACACATCTGGCACATGGGTTACAAGGGGGAAAAGCACCGAAGCACCATTGTACGCTCCTCACGTTTTGGTATTTCAGGTCACCAATCACTTCACTGGCTGTGGGTGGCTGACAATCACCATGGCGTTAACACTGAAGGCAGTGGGTGCTGGTGCTATTCATCACATGGCACTGGCGGGCCTCCCTCGTCTTTCAAAAAGGAAGCGGCTTTCCTTCCATTCTTCTGAACGTGATCTTCATTCATTTTCTCCAAAGTTTCTATCTATCAAATATATTGAATTCGTTTATCAAAATCTTACTTCACAGAAACCATTCTTTAGATTGAGCTGGTATGTTTACTCTCTTGAAACTATTCTTGATGTTGGCCTTGAACTGGAATCACTGTGTGTACACATATATTCACACATACATGTAGGTTTTGTACTTGATTATATTACTGGGGTTAATATTTAGTATATTTATCAAGCTACCAATAGGACTAAGACGTGTCTTAACTGTGTGCTCTATAAAGCTCTCCAGGAACAGAAAAAAGGAACATTCATTCAACTTTCAACAACAAGTTAATCCCCTCACTGAGCACCTATATTGTGCTGGATGCTGAATTTACCATCTTTCTCTTCCTTTTCCTCTGGCCTTAGGCCTCAGCACAGCTCAGCCAAATTCAAGTCATAATGGGAAGGTATGGGGCAGACTCAGTAATCATTCTCTGCTTTGGTAAAACATGTGCAATAATTAATTGCTGTCTCATTTTTTGTAGATCTGATAGTATAATGACTAGGTATAAGGATGGCCACTTCTTTTTTTTTTTTTTTTTGAGTCAGAGTCTCACTTTGTCACCCAAGCTGGAGTACAGTGGCACGCTCACAGCCACCACAGCCTTGACCTGCTGGGCTCAGGTGATCCTTCCGTCTCAGCCTTTTAAGCAGCTGGAACCACAGGTATGTACCACCATACCTGGCTAATTTTACGATTTATTGTAGAGATGAGGTTTCACCATGTTGCTCAGGCTGGTCTTAAATCCCTGAGCTCTGGCAATCCTCTCACCTCCGCCTCCCAAAGTGTTGGGATTATAGGCGTGAGCCATCACACCCAGCTAGGATGGCCACTTCTAACCTTCTATGTTCAGTGAAGAGCAGAGACCATGTGTTACTTATTTTTGTATCACCCAGAGTCTTTGTCAACTTCCTCATCCATAAAATAAAGGAAATAAGACTATACTGGCAATGTGTGCTTTGCCCATTTGACCAAGCTGGGAACTCCTTGAAGAAGTACTTTGCTGTATGCTTATTCTAAATTTAAAACTCAGAAAAAAAAAACAAAAACATCTTAAGAAAAATCTCAAATTAATTATGTTCTGAAGGGAAGAGAGGATGCAGTTAGCTCTGGGTTTCAGTTACCTCCTCTGTGCATCCTCAGTCCCAGCAGGGGGAAAATAGTTGTCTATCACTCACCTCAGCTAAAAAGTCAGCTTCATTATCTGCCGAGATGTTTAAGCCTGAAACAGCATTGAACAGTTCTCGTTCACCAAGGGCTTCTTTTACTCCTCCTTTCTGGAAAAACTAGTACAGAAATATAAGAAAGGCAGTAAGAGATATTAGCAAGGCTCTCTTAGAAACTAAAAATAGGGAACGGTATGCATGTATGACCACTGAATTCCTTCCACCATTTTCAACCATGGACCTTCCCATTTCAGGCTTAACTCTGCTCAGGTTCTACCTGCTTACACATCTGCTGCCTTCTAGATTGAGTTTGTCATGCTGTACCTTCTATAGCCATAAAAGTAAGGCATATATAAAGTTACTCTGCAGCTTTTACAGGTGAAAAAATGAGTGGTATACATAAAATTGCTTGGCATTGCTTTGAATGTGTAGACACAATACTTTCACTAAATCCCATGAATTAAAATAAAATGTGCAAGCAGGCTTGAAATATGAGTACTCTATCCTTTAGAAAGATCATACCTATCTGAATCTACTACAAACAACTAATTTCCCCTAGAAATGACAAACAAATAGGACCCAACCCTGTGCTTACTGAGTTTTCCTTCTCTAAGGTTTTTATGCTGCTTCACGTGACAGTGATCAGATACTGCCCCACTATGGAGACTGTCTTCTTTTAAAAGTAATAATGATGGCAAGCATGCAGTCTTCCTATATACCAGCTTCTGTTTAAGCACTGTGCATGCATTAACTGTCTACTTGACTGTCTAAATATGAGAAGTCAAAACACACACTTATTCCCTTGAAAAGGTTACCCAAATGTGAGACAGGGAACCAAATTCTCACTGAATATGAAATCTATTGTAACAAATTGATCTTTATATCCTTATCCTGGAAGGAGCCAGAATTCCTTCCTTTAATTTCTAAGAATATGGTCCTCTTACTTATCTTAGGAGAAAAATATTTGGACCTGCTATGTCCTATAAAAAAAGATATACTGGTTTACATGCCTACCTGTGAGACATTCCTACAGTCACGGAACAAGAACTCCAGGCCGTGAGGATGGGTTGGTTCTACCGACTGACTGACATCAATCAACCAGACCTATTTAAATATAGAACATAGATAGATGTATTTACATTCAATAATTTACACTGAGTAATTGAATCTGAACATTGACAAAATGTCCTCCTTACCTTTCCAGCATGCCACAGCATGTTATACTCACTGAGGTCAGCATGTACAAGTGTACATTCATGATACAACTGCTGCATTAACTGTGAGGAGGGAAGCAAACATTTAGAAAATGAAGGGAACTTCTACTTACCTATACAATTAAAATGTGTATATCAACCAATATTGTTTAGACAAAGTAAAACAAAAGTTAAAGACTGTATTTTCTCTTGGCTTTGTACAGTCTAGGACTGTGCTTTTTTGCTGTTTAGGTAGTGTGGAGGAACAGTGAGAGATAATGGAGGGGGGTCAGCTTGTGACACTCTGCTTCCTTGCCCTTGTGACAGCAAGATCAGGAAGCCAACAGTCAGACTTGGATTCTCACAACAGTAATACAGCAACTCTGTTGATTGTCACCAACCAGAGGACCTAGGGAAGCCACTTCCCTTCATAGAAGCACAAATGTCCAGGATGGGGTATAAACAATTCCAAGGTGAAAAGTACTTCCTACCAGACTTAGTGGGAAAGTGATGTTCTTATAAATAATGGCATTATAGATTCATATTCTGGATGATGACCCCTCGTCTTATAGCAGAAACCAATATTAATGCATTTGCTTGGCAGCATTAATGGACTTAAACAGGAAAGTTTGATCACTGCTTCATCTCTTTCCCAGCCACCCACCTCCCACAGGAGCCAGAACAATGGATTTGATTTTCCTTTCACTATTTTCCTCCTGGAGGCAGAGAAAGATGGATCAGTTTTAGCTGTAGCTTAAAAACCAATTTGACTGACATTTCCACATTCACAGCAGCTGCATGACGTGATGACTTCATGCAGAGGCTGCATACGCAGCACATTAAGTTTCTCAAGTAAAACAATTCAGAGGCATAATGACAGTTTCAGGAGTGTTTCCTTAAGCTAAGGCTCTCGATTTAATTTGTTGCTATTTCAAAGCAGGAGAAGTTTCCTCAAGATTCTTGGCATGTAACTCCCAACTCTAACACCAGCACTCCTTGTTTACAATTTTCATCATCAGTTTCTTAGGATGAGACCAAATCTGCTTCCCTTCCTTTACTGTTGGCACCATGACATTCAAGAAAGGACGCAAACTAATGAGGCACTATATCTGTTACATGTATTAACTTCAAGTTTTATTTAAGGAAGTTTTGTGAAAACTTCATGTGCTGTCACTAATGTAACAACGAAGACGTCCCTGCTCCCTAAATCTTGTAAGTTTTCTAAAAACTACTCAAGGCATATTGATATAAGGACAACTCTTCAGTGTAAAATGCCTTCACAAACCTCAGTTTGTCCTTGTTATAGAATCTTGAAATAGGACAACTTGAAAGAACTAAGTTGGCGGAAACATTTTATTTATTTTTTTATTTTTTTGAGTTGGAGTCTCACTCTGTCACCCAGGCTGGAGGGCAGTGGCACGCTCCCAGCCACCGCAGCCTCAACCTGTGGGCCTCTAGCGATCCTTCCACCTCAGCCTTCTAAGTAGCTAGAACTACAGGCGAGCGCTACCATGCCCGGCTAATTTTTTGATTTACTGTAGAGGTGAGGTCTCGCCAAGTTGCCCAGGCAGGTCTCGAACCTGCAGGCTCAGGCAATCCACTCACCTCAGCCTCCCAAAGGCGCAGGATTACAGGCTGAGCCACCAAGCCCGGCTTAGAGGAAACATTTTTAAAAGTTGGTGTGCGAATGCTTTTAAAGGCACAACTTACATGAACAGTTTGATAGTAGGCGTCTTTCATTTCTTCACTGCTGAGCTTTACTTCTTTTAATTTAGGGGCTGGAACTTGATCATGGCCAATAAAAGACATAACTAAAATGTGTTTCTTGAGTAGTACAACTGTTGGACAAGGAATTCCAGCTCTCTGCATTCTATACAGAAAGAAATTGTTAAGAATATAAAGGTCAGAAAGAGAAAATATGGCATTCATTCAATAAATACCTAACCAGGGCCTGCAATGGGCTGGCGCT
This sequence comes from Carlito syrichta, assembly GCF_000164805.1. Lineage (NCBI taxonomy): Eukaryota > Metazoa > Chordata > Mammalia > Primates > Tarsiidae > Carlito > Carlito syrichta. The sequence goes on from NW_007248822.1 coordinate 132,766, forward strand.
GTGTTCTACCCTACACTACATTTCCAGTGTGGGAAGACAACAATAGGACACAGCCTCTGCCCATAAAAAACCCATGGACTAGTGGAAATGCCAGGCTAGTAAGGAGACAATCATAGTGCACCATGATATATGCACTGGCAGAGATACTGGTGGGAGCTATGGGAGCACACAGCACCAAAGAAGGCTTGGTAGAACAGGCGGGGACCAGGAATTAGCCGGCTTAAGACAGCACAAGGAAGCCTTCAAGAGCACAGTCTATTTGAAGAATGGAGACTAATCAACATAGCTGAGTCTGTGAGCAGGAGAAAGGGAAATGTGGGCTGAGGCTACAGAGAAAGGCAAGCTCCAAATCATGAAAATTCTTTGAATTTACACTGTTGACTACAGAAATCTGTTGAAGAATTTTAAGAGGGGCAGGGATAACATCTCAGTGCTATAGAAGAGAGACCAGAGAACCCCAAGACCTCCTAGGAAATTATTCTACTCAGAGTTCTAAGTAGAAGGATTTTGCAACTAACATATACAGATAATTACTTTTGAAAGCAAACATCTTTAGAAAATAACAAACTAAGCCAGGTGTGGTGGCTCACTACTGTAATCCCAGCACTCTGGGAGGCCTAGGTGGGAGGACTACTTGAGGTCAGGAGTTCAAGAAAATAACAAACTAAAGTTTTCTTTCTTTCTTTTTTTTTTTTTTTTTTGTTTTTTTGAGTTAGAGTCTCACTCTGCTTCCGGCCACTGCAGCCTCCACCTGCTGGGCTCTGCTGATCCTTCCGCCTCAGCCTTTCAAGTAGCTGGAACTACAGGCGTGCGCTACCATGCCCGGCTAATTCTTTTGATTTATTGTAGAGATGAGGTCTCGCCAAGTTGCCCAGGCGGGTCTCGAACCCACAGGCTCAGGCAATTCACTCACTTCGGCCTCCCAAAGCACAGGATTACAGGCTAAGCCACCGAGCCCGACCTAAAGTTTTCAATTAAGATAATGGGAGATTTATTAACAGGAGGGGTTGTTACTGAATTTCTTGGCTGATAAAACAAATTCTTTGATAGAAAATAACTGCTTAGAAAATTGAGAAACAAGTCTAATCAATGAAAGCAAAATACAACTAAAAATTAACAGATGTAATAAATAACATTATCTGAAACAAAAAGGGAAACCATTTTTTATATTAAGCCTAAGTAGATACCAGAATTTTTACTTCTTGAGAAAGACAATTTAAAAGATATCATTTAGATAGATGATAAAATGTTTGAGGCAGAAAATGCCTTAGTTTCCCTCAAACTTCACCGAGGAAAGAAAAAGAAAATAGCCTTTTAATCCCGCAAGTGTGAATTCAGGTTATATGCCTGGCCTTTCACTATTTCTACAATGAATTTAAAAGCTAGCAGGGATTTTTTTTGTCCTAACAGAAAGTTATTTACCCAAGATTACATCCAGCACATGGTTTTCTTTACCTTGTGAGATTGTGCATTTCTTTTTCTGCCCACATGCGGATGATCTTACGTGGATTTAGTTTACTGAAGCGATCTTTAAACCTGAAATCATCTTTAATATATTTGTCACGATTCTTAAACTCATTAAGGGTTGTTTTAAATACCTTGATGGCACATTCTGAAGGTATAACTTTACTATCTTCCTTTTCATCTTCCATGCTAGGGAGAAAGAAAAAAATTAAGTCAGTACAAGTTGCCAGCTCACAAGTATAACAATTTCAAAATAAAGACTCTGTTTAGCACTAAATTAGATCTATATTCTATCAGAGTGTCAACTTTTTTTTTTTAAGCCTTTAAGTTTTGGATCTTAATAAAACCTTAGGTTTTGGGTTGATTTTTTTAAAAAACAAAACATACTTTCAAATAAATTGTCAACCAGTTTTCAACAATCTGTAACATACTGTTCTTCACTTAATTACCATGGAGTCAATGAAGACATATGTACTTTAAAATAAGCTACAGTCTACCTGACATGGTTCAGAGTCAAAATTTAATAAAAGCAACTAATAAAATAGCTCTTTTAAAAATAGTTCTTTTGCTGGGGCTCAGTGGCTCAGCCTGTAATCCTGTGCTTTGGGAGGCTGAGTGAATTGCCTGAGCCCGCGAGTTTCAGACCCGCCTGGGCAACTGGGCGAGATATCTCTACAATAAATAAAAAAAATTAGCCAGGCGTGGTAGTGCGCGCCTGTAGTTTCAGCTACTTGGAAGGCTGAGGTGGAAGGATCGCTGGGGCCTGGCAGGTCGAGGCTGCAGTGGCCGGGAGTGGCCACTGCACTCCAGTCTGGGCGACAGAGTGAGATTCCAACTCAAAAAAAAAAAATTCTTTTACTCCTAGCAGATTCAAAGGCAAGTAAAGGGGTCCTGCCTCGTGACCTTATGAGTCTGCAAGGAGGGGCCAGAGAGAATAAAAGCAGTACATGAACTGAACAGGTCCTATTCCTTTCTATAGGAAAGGTCAGGCAAAGTTTCATGGCATAGGTGGCATCTGAAACATAACATGAACAATGGGTGGCATCTGAATAATATTAACTAAAAAGCAGAGGTAAGGAACCTCTGAGGAACAACAAATACCACAGGTAAGACTTGGCTGCAGAGAGGGAATGAAAGAAGTTGGAGCCAAAGGGATGGGACAGAGGCACACGTATGAAGAGTCTGAACGAATTCTCTTAGGTGGTGGGAATCCCGAGGCCTACTGAGCATGGCATTCTCAAAGACACGCTTCATGAAGGTCCAGTGAACGATCATGTCAGGATGGCGGGGTGCAGGAAGAAGATAGAGGTGCCGGGCTTACTCAGGATGCTACTGCAGTAGTTCCCCAGCAGTGAGCTATTAAAAGGCTCAACTCAAGCCGGGTTCGGTGGCTCAGCCTATAATCCCGCGCCATTGGGAGGCTGAGGTGAGTGGATTGCCTGAGCCCGCGGGTTCGAGACCCGCCTGGGCAGCGAGACCTCATCTCTACAATAAATAAAAAAATCAGCTGGGCATGGTAGCACATGCCTGTAATTCTGGCTATTCGGAAGGCTGAGGCGGAAGGATCGCCAGAGCCCAGCAGGTCGAGGCTGCGGTGGCCAGGAGCAGCTGTTGCACTCCAGTCTGGGCGACAGAGTAGAGACTCCAACTCAAAAAAAGAAGAAGTCTAGCAGGTATCTCAAATTTAGTATGGCCAAAATAACACTCTTGAGGTCTGTACCCTAACCCTGCCCTTCCCCAGGATCCCACCTCAAGAAACAGCACCTCCAGTGCTCTAGCCCAGAATTGATCCTCTCACTCTCATACCCCACATCTAATCCAGCAGCACTTCTCTTCACTCTACCTTCAAAACACACACCAAGTTCTCTCACTCCCACCTCCTTGTCTAACCTCTACCATCATTTAATTACTATGATACATGTATAACCTATCATACTGCTTCTTCTCTTGACCCCGTATAATTCATTTTCACATAGCAGACTGAGTCATCTTTTGAAAATAAGAATCAATTCACAACTTTGGTTCCCACTGCAGACTCCTTACCTTGACACACAGGTAAGCCCTACCTGATGTAGTCCTGCTTACTTTTCCAGCCTCCTCGCTCCCCTTAACATGCATACCAGGTTTTAGGCAGGCTGGCTTTCTTAGACTCTTTTAAAAAGATACTGTGCTTTCACCTGTCCTAAAGTATTCGCTGTTTTCCAGTCCAGAATGCCCTTTCAACTGATCTTTGATGTATTCTAGATGTGACTTTTTTTTTTTGAGTTGGAGTCTCACTGTCACCACAGCCTCGACCTGCTGGGCTCCTGCGATCCTTCCACCTCAGTTGTCCAAGTAGCCGGAACTATAGGCGCACACTACCACGCCTGGCTAATTTTTTATTTATTTTAGAGACGAGGTCTCGCCAAGTTGCCTGGGTGGGTCTCGAACCCGTGGGCTCAGGCAATCCTCTCGCCTTGGCCTCCCAAAGTGCTGGGATTACAGACTGAGCCAACGAGCCCGACCCCTAGATATGACTTTCAAATGTCACTTCATCAGAGAAGGCTTTCCTGTCCTACTAAAAAAAGAGTCAATCTGTCACTATGACATCACCCTATTTTCTATTTGCATAGCACATATCTGATATTTTTAGTTTATTACTGTCTTGGAGGGGGATTGAGGATAGGGGAAAGCACATCCTATTAGAGCAGAAACCTTCCTTGTATCAGTTACTACTGTATTCCCAGTATCTAGAAGAATACCTGGCATATGATAGCTGTTCAAATATTTGGTGAATGGATAATTCAATTTTTTAATTGAAAAATATAGTTTATTTAGAAAGTAAATTGGGGGGAAGAGAGAGAGAGAGAGAGAGAGAGGAAGAGAGAGAGACAGAGAGAGTGGAAGAGAGAGAGAGAGAGAGAAAGAGAGAGAGGAGAGTCACCTCCCCAAGGTAGAGGAGGGGATCAAAGCTAGGAAACATGGCAGCCATAACTCAGAGCCATGTGTACACATCAGAGTTTAACAAAGCAATGACTGATTCAATTTTCAGGGAGACAAATTAGAGATTCTGTACAAAGAAGAAATGTCTAATAATTCAGAGACATTTGGAGAGAACAGGTTAGATTTTGAGATGATAAGCTCCCTGTCATTAGAAGAGTTTAACCATAAATTAGGTGAAACCCTATCAAAAACACCATAGCCAGGCACCAGGTCTCATGCTTTTAATCCCAGCAGTTTGTGAGACCAAGGCGGGAGGACTGCTTTGGGCCAGGAATACAAAACAAGCCTGGACCACAAAGCCAGACCTTATCTCTACAAAACATAAAATTAGTCAGGTGTGGTGGTACACACTTCTAGTCCTTGATACTCAGGAGGCTGAAGTAGATTATTTGAGCCCAGAAGTTCAAGGTTACAGTGAGCTGTGATCACAACACTGCACTCCAGCCTAAGTGAGTGAGCAAGAACCTGTATTAAAAAAAAACAAAAACAGAAACCAAAACCAAAACCAAACCATAGAAGAGACTCCTTACTTGGAAGATCTCTAGGATAGAGTTCAGTTTATAAGATTTACCTAGTCACTCTCCCACTACAAAAACATCCTTTTTCTTAGCAAATGGCATATCCCTTTGCCTACTCACTTTCCAGTTTGCTCATACAGCATTATTTTCTACTACCTCTAAACATATACCTTCTAATCTTCTCAGTGCCTATTCAACTTTAGTCCTTCCATTCTTAAAGAATTAAATATTACAGATAAATTAAATTTAACAGATAAAGTTGAAGTTCCCTCTGATGACCACCCAGGTGGTTTCATTCTCCATCCCACTTCAGCAGCGGGAATCACTGTCATGACTGCTGTATTTCTAGTCCTTTTAAAGAGATATACATAAGTATCCAAATGCACAAGCATCTATAAAGTTAACATCTATATATATGTATATACATATAATTTTCTGTATGAATTTAAAATTTTAAGTAAATGATACAATGTATATATTCCTCAACTAGCTTTTTGACCTCAACACTGGATTTTTTTTTTTTTTGAGTTGGAGTCTCACTCTGTCACCCAGACTGGAGTGCAGTGGCCGCTCCCGGCCACCGCAGCCTCGACCTGCTGGGCTCTGGCGATCCTTCCGCCTCAGCCTTCCAAGTAGCCGGAATTATAGTCGCGCACTACCACGCCCGGCTGATTTTTTTATTTATTGTAAAGATGAGGTCTTGCTGCCCAGGTGGGTCTCGAACCCGCAGGCTCAGGCAATCCACTCACCTCAGCCTCCCAAAGGCACAGGATTACAGGCTGAGCCACCAAGCCCAGCTTGGATTTTTTTTTAACCTATTTGAAAAATCCAGGTTGAGACCTAACTTCTTCATGATACCGTCCCTAAATGTGCCTGGCAATGATCCTGTTCTATATATCTTCTATCCTTATCCCATATGAGGTCTAATTTGTATAACTGTGCACTCTATTATGTAATTATCTTTTATTGACTATAATAGTTCTTGCTGTAATGTTCTCCTCTTGGCTATAACTTAAGCTCTTGAGAGTTAAAGCCCATGTCTCGTACTATTGGAGTAATGTTGATTGCTTGGCCAATCTGAAAGTGGCAGAAACCAGAAGAGCTTTGTGGGAAGCAGAATTTTAGGACGGCCTCCAAGATCCTGGCCCTCTAGGGTGCATACCTGGTATAACACCCCTTCTCTCGAGTGTGAAGGGGATAGCCCACTCCCTGGACTAGGTTATGCTATGTGGCAAAGGTGATAGTCTAGTCATCCCATGATTACAGTCCACTCTGTGTGTCTCAGGCTTAGGAGACTGGAGCAAGAGATTCTCCTGCTGGCTTTAAAAGAGTGACCTGCTGTGTGGCAGGGTCAGCGAGAGGGCCCTATGGCAAGGGCTTCAGGGGGCTCCAGAAGTTGAGAGCAGCCCCCAGCAGACAGTCAACAAGAAAATGGGACCTCGGTCCTGCAGTTGCAAGGAACCGAATGGTACCAAGAGAAGAGGATGCTGAGTTCCAGATAGGAATGCAGCTCGGTCAACTCCTATATTGCAGCACTGTGAGACCCTGATCAAGAACCACTAAGCTATGCTTGGACCTCTGGACAACAGAAACCATGACATAAGTGGGTGTTGTTTTAGACTGCTAAGTTGGTGGCAATTTGTTATGTAGCACAGAAAACTAACAAACTTTTTTTTTTGAGTTGGAGTCTCACTGTGTCGCCCAGGATGGAGTGCTGTGGCATTGCCCACGGCCAACCCAGCATCGACCTGCTGGGCTTTGGGATTCTTCCACCTCAGTCTTCCAAGTAGCCGGAACTACAGGCGTGCGGTACCACGCCTGGCTAATTTTTTTTTTAATTGTAGAGACAAGGTCTCGCCAAGTTGCCCAGGCTGGCCTCAAACCCGCAAGCTCAGGCAATCCACTCACCTCAGCCTCCCAAAGTGCTGAGATTACAGGCTAAGCAACCACGCCCAGCAAAAACTAACATTTACTTTCAGCTGCAGAAAACTAAATCTTCTCTAGTTTTGCTAACTTAGAAATGCCAAAGTACAGATTATGAGACCAATTCCACCAGTGAGATCACCCATTATAGAGAATCATAAAGTGTAACAGAAAATGGACAAAGGATAACAAAGAGTTTACCAGAAGAAGAAACACAGGCCAGCACAGTGGCTCATGCCTATAATTCCAACACATTGGGAGGCTGAGGTAGGAGAATCACTTGAGCCCAGGA
>NW_007248822.1:139964-140835 GCF_000164805.1 Carlito syrichta
AAAAAAAAAAAAAAAAAAATTAGCCAGGCATGGTGGCGCATGCCAATAGTCCAAAATATTTGGGAGGCTGAGGTAGACTGAGCCCAGGAGATAGAGGCTGTGGTGAGCCATGACCATGCTGCTGCACTCCACCCTGGGCGACAAAGTAAGACTATGGCTCAAAAAAAAAAAAAAGAAAGAAAGAAAGAAGGAAAAGAAAAAGACAAAAGACCAATAAAGCACTTGAAAAGAACATACAACTGAATTTATAATTAAATACACACCAAAATACCAAAATGTTACTTTTCATCTGTCACACTGACAAAAATTATGTCTGATAATAAAGCATTGATGAGGAGGAAGAAGAGGCGCATGCTGCTGGTTGTAGCAATTTGGCAATATCTATTGGCATTCAGGATGTAGACAACCTGTAGATTTGACAAGCTTATGGGGAAAAGTACACATTTGCTCTACCATTAAAAGATAAACAAATTCAAGATTCTGGCTTCTGGTGTGACATACAATAAAGGATTTTCTAAATTTTAAAATAAATTTTAAATAAAAAAGAGAAATCAAGTAACATGCTTGCTACAACACCCAGCTTAGGGGGCTGAAACAGTGAGCAAAATCAAATATTCCACATTTAATGAGGCCTTTGACTATTTAAGGAAAAGGAGAAAAATAGTTTTTGCCTCAGCAGTTTCATTGTTAGGAATTTAGCTTAAGGATATATTTGCAAAAGCATATCAAGATATATGTACAAGGGTATTACTGCGTAATCACACAATGATCTCATCTCTACAATAAAAAAAATCAGCCGGACGTGGTAGCGCATGCCTGTAATTCCAGCTACTCGGAAGGCTGAGGCGGAAGGATCGCCAGAGCCCAGCAG
>NW_007248822.1:141032-204298 GCF_000164805.1 Carlito syrichta
AGTGGCACGCTCCTGGCCACCGCAGCCTCCACCTGCTGGGCTCCGATGATCCTTCCACCTCAGCCTTCCAAGTAGCTGGAACTACAGGTGTATGCTACCACATCTGGCTAATTTTTGATTTATTATAGAGACAAGGTCTTGCCAAGTTTCCCAGAATGGTCTCGAACTCAGGCAATTCACTCGCCTCGGCCTCCCAAGTGCTGAGATTATAGGCTGAGCCACCGAGCCCAGCCGAGTATAATCTCTTTTAAATAAATAAAACTGTATGTATAAAAAATTTCTAGAAGACTAAAAACTGTTAATACTGGTGATTATTTTTGGTTATCATTTATTATTATTACTTGGTTATTATTTATATTATTATAGATCTTTGGAGAGAAGATCTGTGAGGTAAGAGTAAATAATATGAAAACTACTTTTAATTTTCATCATTTCTGTAAAGTTTTAATTTACTACCATGAGTAACCTTTCATTTTAAAATAGCTTACAGGCATGCATGGTGGCTCAAGCCTGTAATGCCAGCACTCTGGGATGCCAAGGTGAGAAAACTGCTTGAGCCCAGTAGTTTGAGACCAGCCTGGGCAATATAGCAAGATCTGGTCTCTACAAAAAATTTTTTTAAATAAATAAATTAGCCAGGTATGGTTGCATGTGCCTGTAGTCCCAGGTAGTTGGGATGCTGAGGTGAAAGGTTTGCCTGAGCCCAGAAGGCTGAAGCTGCAGTGAGCCAGGATTGAGCCACTGCACTACAGCCTGGGTGACAGAGTAAGACCCCAACAAAAAAATAAATAAATAAATAAATGATTCATGGCATTTTAAAATAATATTTGTTCAATTTGAGGAAACCCTTAATTGGAATTTGGAAAGAAAGAAAAGAAAGTTTCAAGTAAGAAAAGAAAAAGATGTTTATTAAGATTAACATATACCAAGTGTTATCAAATAATGATTTCATTTACCCTCACAAAAATCCTGAGGGGACTTTCAGTTTTTAAATGAGGTTTAGTAATTGGCTCCGAATCACTTAGCTTAAAAAATGTAAGCTAAATGTTAAGATACTTTACCCTAACATTTATTTTTATCCTCATTTTGGAACTTAGCAGTATTATTTCATACATGATTATGTGTCTTACCTACAAAGGTATACAATAAATACCTTCTAAATCTAAAAGAAAAGAAAAGAACAATTTATGTAATGTATTTTAACATTTTTGTAAGCAAAGTTAAGGTAAAGGAACAGCTGGGTGGTGCCTGCAGGCTGGCAGTACGGTAAGTAACCACATGGTTTCATGCTCCTGGCTTAAGGACATTCTCTAACAGCCTCCAATTTAAAATGTGTTTCTCTTCCCCATGTCATTCTTTACTTACTCGTGACAAGCGTGAAGTGGGTAAGAGCTACAATGGCATAAAACCTCTAAATGACATTTCCTGAAATAACACAAACACTATTTAAAGCTAGTATTTTATAGCCAGGCACAGCGGTTCATGCCTGTAATCCCAGCACTTTGAGAGGTGGAGGTTAGAAGGCTGCCTGAGCCCAGGGGTTCGAGACCAGCCTAGGCAACTTGGTGAGACCTCGTCTTTACAATTAATCAAAAAATTAGCCAGGTGTGGTGACACCTGCCTGTTGTTTCAGCTACTTGGAAGGCTGAGGCAGAAGGATCACCTGAGCCCAGCAGGTCGAGACTGCAGTGGTCGTGAATGTGCCACTATACTCCAGCCTGGGCAACAAAGTGAGACTCTGACTCAAAAATTTAAAAAGCTGTATTCCGTAAAGTAAGGATCAGAGTTACAAAAGGAAGAATGAGAACTTGAGAACTGATTTGAGCATGCCGCCCGCACTCAGTCTGGTCTCAAAGGGCTCACTGGTGGAAAAACAATGGGTTTTGGATCAAACCCAGGTTCAAATTTTGCTCTCTACTTACACCTGCCTATATGATATAGTATAATTATAATATGTGCATTGAAAAAATACTATATTATTATAATTATAATAGTAAAAATAATATGTGCATTGAAAAAATACTAAAGAAGTCTACCCCAAATGATTGATTATCTCTGGGTGGTATTAAAGTGACTGTGTTTTTCTTTATACGTTCCTATATTGTCTAGACTTTGCTATGCAACATTAATTTTGATTTTGTGGAATCCATGATTCTTGAGGAGAAGGGAATAAGCTTTTGTCCACATGATAGTATCATATTGTGTTAATTTACCTCCCTCCATATGCATGAAAGACAACAGATTCCTTTCCTGTACTAATACAGCCAGTGATTGTCTCCAACATCCCAGAGTTGACCATTTTATACATAAGTAAACGTGTCTTAGGATCAACTGCTTTTTCCTGCAAAAGATAAATCACTGTAAGTAAAAATAACTGTTAATTATATATTTCCTGAGGTATTTCTAGTATCTAAATTTCAAAATATTTCCTTTTCCTAACCATTATTTAATTTACTTAGATATATATCTAAAAGGCTCTTCAAATATCTAAAAGGCTCTTCAAAGAGTGCTGTCAAGACATAATTCATACCTATAAATATAACTCTAATGTCTTTGAAAGTGACTACCAAGAAGAAATTAGGCTAGATACAGTGGCGCACACCTGCAATCCCAGCACTTTGAGCAGCTGAGGCAGCAGGACCATTTGAGGCCAGGAGTTTAAGATCAGCCTGGGCAACATAGCAAGACCCTGTGTTTACAAAAAATAATTTTTAAAAATTCGCGAAGCATGGTGGCACGAGCCTGTAGTCCTCAATACTCAGGAGGCTGAGGTGAAAGGATAGCTTAAGCTCAGGAATTTCTGGTTGCAGTGAACTATGATCAAGCCACTTCATTCCAGCCTGGGCAACACAGCAAGATCCTGACTCTAAAAAAAAAAATTAATTAATTAAAAATTAAACATTTTTGGCCGGGCTCGGTGGCTCAGCCTGTAATCCCGTGCTTTGGGAGGCCGAGGTGAGTGGATTGCCTGAGCCCGTGGGTTCGAGACCCGCCCGGGCAACTTGGCAAGACCTCATCTCTACAATAAATCAAAAATTAGCCGGGCATGGTAGCACACGCCTGTAGTTCCAGCTACTTGGAAAGCTGAGGCGGAAGGATCGCTGGAGCCCAGCAGGTCGAGGCTGCAGTGGCCGGGAGCGACAACTGCACTCCAGTCTGGGCGACAGAGTGAGACTCCAATTCAAAAAAAAAAAAAAAATTTAAACATTTTTAAAAAGACAGTTACCCCTTAAATATGTACAATTATTATGTGTTAATTTTTCTAAAAAGTCACTAGCTTAGTCAAATTGTATTCTATCCCCAAAGTTTGATTAGCTTCCCTAGCATTCTTATCATCAGTTTTTGTAAAGGTTTAAATAAATTAGTTTATTAGACAAAATGTTCATGAAGGTAAAACACTAGAGACATTAAATTATAAAGATGCCAATACTGTAATAGGCATTTTAAATTTTTAAATAAAATCTGGAAACATGTAGCTGCAACATAAACTATATAGTCTAAATTAATCATGACTACTAAAATATTACTTTTGAACAAGTGATTATAACTATAACATTAAATCTGAAAGTCAAATAGCAAAGTCACTTTGGTTTTATTTATATCTTTGATTTGAAAAGCCAATCTTATGAGAAAATATCAAACATGAAGTATTGTTTTCTTCCCCCAAACAAAGTTTTCTAATATAAATCCAGTAAAGAAGAAAAATCGACAAATCCTTACTGCAGTAGAATGCTCCTTTTTCTCATGGAGGCGGGCACTTCGACGTTCTTCTGAGTAGGCGTGTTGTTTTAAAGCGTTGAAAACATGGTTTGATAGTTTTAAATCCATTCCAATTCCATCTCCTACCTGAAACCCAGGTGCAAACTGCCAAAAAGAAGAATTAGTGTCTAAATACTTTAAAACGGGGACAGTAAATTAAAAAAGGAGAGAGAGAAGTTTTTCTTTGAACAGGTTTCTTACTCAAAGATGATCACACTACAAAATCAGAACCCATAGGTGCTAACTACAGAGAAAAGACACAATAACTCACTAACAGAAAGAGGAACAATACTCCTTAAGAAACTGCAACCCAAAGGAAGACATTTATTCTATGCATAGAATACACCTCATTACATCTAAAGCTGTCTTTCAGCATATGCTTTGTACCTCACTTTTACATCCACCAAAGAACACAATATTATATTGTGAAGGCTATCCCAAACCTTACCAAAGAAATACAATTTCACAATTAATTATTTTTGAGGAGCAGGTTAGTACAGCAAGCTATGCCCACGCCACAACAAATATGTTCTAGAGCTATACAATCCAATTAGGTAACCACCAGCAATATGAGGATATTTAAGTTAAAGTTAAATCAAAAATTCAGTTTTTCGGTTGTACCACTTAAACGTCAAGTGCTCACTAGCAAATGTAGCTACCACACTGGACAGCACAGATACAGAACATTCCCATTATCACAGGAAGTTGTATTATTGGCAGTGGAGCCTGTGGGAGGCGGAAGTGAGAGGATTGCCTGTGTCCAGGGGATCGAGACCAGCCTAGACAACTTGATGAGACTTTGTTTCTACAATAAATAAAAAAAGTAGCCGGAAATGGTGGTGTATGCCTGTGGTTCCAGTTTCTTGGAAGGCTGAGGCAGAAGGAGCACCTGAGCCCAGCAGGCTGAGGCTGCGGTGGACGACAGGGGGAAAAACAACAACAACAACAAAAAAAACCCCAGCAGTAGACCTCTATTCTAGGGTCAGATCTAGAATTGATATAATTTAAAAATATGTTTACATAACAAGCATTTGTATTCTGAAGTCTAAATATTTTATATGAACCATAATATTTATGAAAGAGTTAGAATGCTATTTTTTAAAAAAATAACATTTTATTTTTGACTTTTCAGAGCTAGTTCAGGCACAAGATAAAAAATTCAGAAAGCATAAAAGGATATATAGCCAAAAGTATTAGGCATATAGACCAATGGAACAGAATAGAGATTCTGGAAGCAAAACCTCAACCAAAACTCATCTTTGACAAAGTCTCCACTAACAACCACTGGAGAGATGAGCACTTACTCAGTAAATGGTGCTGGGAAAATTGGCTGACCACATGCAGAAGGTTAAAACAAAACCCCTACCTATCATCAGATACAAAAATCAACTCTAAATGGATCAAAGACCTAAAAGTAAAACCTCAAACTATATGAACCTTAGAAAATGCAGGAGACACCCTACGGAAATTGGAACTGGCAAACAATTCCTGATCAAAACCCCAAATGCCCATGCCATAAGAGAAAAGATAGACAAGTGGGACTTCATCACATCGAAAAGCTTCTGCAAAGCAAAAGAAACTGCCAAGAGAGTGGGAAGATAGTCCACAGAATAGGAAAAAATATCTGCCAACTGTATATCTGACAAAAAACTCAAATGTGCCGAAAAGAAAAAAGCAAAACAAACAGCCCTACTAAAAAGTGGGTATAAGATATGACTAGACACTTCTCAAAAGAAGACATATGAGCAGCCAACAGATACATGAAAAAATGCTCAGCCTCACTAATCATAAAAGAAATGCAAATTAAAACCACACTGAGATATCACCTAACTCCAGTCAGGATGGCCATCATCAATAACTCTAAAAACAACAGATGCTGGAGAGGATGCAGGGAAAAGGGAACGCTTCTACACCGTTGGTGGGAGTGTAAACTAGTACGACCTCTGTGGAAAATAGTGTGGCGATTCCTAAAAGATCTCAAAATCGACCTTCCATATGATCCAGAAATTTCTTTTCTGAGAATATCCTGGAGGAACTCAAATCACTCTATGAAAAAGATACCTACACACGCATGTTTATTGCAGCATTGTTCACAATAGCAAAAACATGGAATCAACCATGCTGCCCACTGAAAGTGGACTGGATAAAAAAAAAAATGTGGTGTATATATACACAATGGAATATTATGCAGCCATAAAGAAGGACAATTATGAACTTTGCAGCAACTTCGACAGATTTAGAGTCCATATAATACTCAGTGATCTATCACAGAAACAAAGAACTGAGTACTACATGTTCTCACTATAAGTGGACCCTCAACAATTATCATAATACTGTAAGAAAGGGATTGGCAGTAGTGGGAAACTGCCATGGTGGGGCCACACTTCATCAACAAGGGTACCTGATCTCAAACCAGGTGAAGTGGGGACCAAAGTGAGGCCCAAACTTTACCTGTACAATGACCATTTGTATACCTAACCCTGAATTGTACTCCACATCTTTAAAATAAAATTTTAAAAAACAGGAAAAAAAAATACAGGATAATTATATATTAAAAAAAAGTATTTCGTATTTCTCACTCCCATTCCTATCCCCCAGTCACCACTGTTACCTGTTTCTTGGGTAGGGATGCTATTTTGTAGAAAATAATATGCTGAAGAATGTTACTTTCATAAGAACTATTTCTTAATTTCAGTCTCTCCCCTGTTTCTCCTCTACTTTCTCCCTCCCACCACTCTTTCAGTCTTTCTGTTGCTTCCTTTAAGTCCCTCCTTCAGACCCCTATCCCTCAACCTTTCTTTCCCACTTTCCTTTCCCATCTCACTCGCACGGCCACTTGTGCAGGTGCATAAAAATTGATCTATTTAATTTTAGAATCAATGTAAATCAATTTAGTTTTTGCAACACTGTTGTAGAATTTTATTTTAAGGAACTTTATATTCTCATTAGTGGCTGAGTTTTCATGGTATTGCTATACCATCATCTAAAACATCTTTAAAAAGGAAGAAAGATATTTTTAGAAATGTAAGATAGTGTGTTTAGAATCCTATTAAAATGTAAACAAAACTCTCATTTCTGAGACAGATACATTCTGTAACTTACATTTTCCATTCTTGCTGTATTCTTTCTCCCACATACTACTTCATCATGTTTGGTGGTGATGTCTTTTCCTTTTCCAATAAAACCCTTTTTGGGAGTGGGAACTGGTTTTGCTAAAGGAGATTAAGGCAAGCCAAGTATATAAGAATAGTAAAGACTAAATTGCTGCATTTAACATTGTCTGAAAAGACATTTTAATCTAAGAGCTAATTACCAAATGAGATTCAAAGAAAAAAAATAAAACTAAGAGTTCATTGGAGAAATCACTCTTCCTGTACCTATCCTATACCCCCAGAAAATATGAAAGCCTTGGTACCTGGTCTGTAGGGATCGTCACGAGTATCCTGCCAGTCAACCTCATCTTCAGAGCTATCACTGTCTTCATAAGGATGTACTTTCCGGTAATTTTCAAAGGAAATGGAAACTTAAAAGGCAAAAACAGTTGCAGATTTATTTGGGAGCACGTTACAAACATTTTCTACCACTCACTGGAGTTGTCACGATAAGATTGTAGTACCTTTGCTATCTCCATTGAATTTTTTTTCTTCACGCCTAAGCTGTGCATCATATTCTCTGTCAAATTCCATTTGGAGCATCTGAGCCAGCATTAGGTCGCTGGAAGTGTCAATGTTTTCTCCAGTAATAAATGGTCCTTCAGCAACACTATTCAAAATAAAGCAATATAAACTAATATAATGTGCTTTTGTAAACAGAAGCTACCAATTATGAGGGTGGGATGTGCCTTTTCGGTGTTACAGTTGTACTGAACAAAGGAAAAGAACTCTACCAAACCTTTCGCTTTCTCCTTCCCAACTAGCCTCGAGGTCAGTGACATGCATCTAGGAGAGCATCAGCTGGGATTAGGGGAGCTGGGAGGGGAAGCTGAAAGGGTCTAATAAAATCCAAATATACACCCAGAATTCTTTTCTTCTGTGTACTAATCAAAGAAGAGACACATATTTATGAAAAGATAAGCTACAAACACTTGATCAAAACTGTACTTCATCTAGTTCAACTGTCGCACTAACATGAAATAACTTAAATCCAGAGAAATAGGGTTTGTCCAAGATGATAATGAAAACTGATCACAAAATCAGAATCAGAATTCAACTGTCAGTGGACTTCCAGTACGGTGCTTTTTCTACCACACTGCTTTTCTAAGTGTGTTTCTCAATCACTTGCCATGGTGATCACTCATCAAATCCTAAAACTTGCTATAATTTGTTGTAAAATAGATACTTTGTCAATTTTACTTACTCAACTTCAGGAAAAGCAGCAGCTTCTTCTTCTAACTGCAATTCTTTGGCCAACTGTTCACTCATTACGTCAGCCAAAGAACAAGATATTGTATTTTGAGGGGCAGCCCATGGACACTGTTTAAAAATAAATAAATAAATAAATAAATAAAAGGATAGCTCAATCCATAATAATGAAATAAAAGTACCTATCAACTTGTAAATAAGATTATCTTTTGACAATTAAACAATATAGTTAACACCCAAAATGAATGGTTACCTATTACAGAAATCATCTCAAAAGTAAAAATATCTCCTAGGTTCTCAGGCTTCACTTACTTACTTATTTATTTATTTTTGAGCCAGTCTCACTGTTACCTAGGCTAGTGCAGTAGCACAATCACAGCTCAATGCAGCCTCAACCTACTGGGCTCAGGCCATCCTTTCACCTCAGCTGGGGACAAGTAGCTAGGACAACAGGCACACACCACCATGCCTGGCTAAATTTTTTTTTTATTTATTGTAGAGACAAGGTCTTGCCATGTTGCCCAGGCTGATCTTGAACTCCTGGACTTGGACGATCCTCTTGCCTCAGTCTCCCTAAGTGCTGAGATTACAGGCATGAGCCACCACACCTGACCTCCCAGGTTATGTTTAGTCAAAGATAAAGGTAAATGAAAACAGTCAAAAGCATTCTCTAGCCTTGCTGGTAGGTATGTCCTTACAGTTGCAGGGAAGCACCAGATTATTATGGCATCCACTGAGTAGCCAATGCGTTCACAATAACTCCTCTTTCAATTCCTTGCTCACCAAGCTACCTTTGGCTTCCCAAGGAGCATCTCTTATAGGATTAGACTACATCAACTAAGAATTCAAAAGTTCACTGAGAAGTTACAGAAGTTATACCTCATTCTAATTTAAGTATTAAACCTGCTAAACATACAAAGTGTGTATCAGCCCCTCTTAAGACATCTTAGGATATGCTAAAACAAAAACAATAAGAACAACAAAAGTTGTATTTCTGAACTTTAGAAGCTGAGAAACAGACTCTTAAAAGAATACAAATACAAATACAGGACAGTAATATTCTGTGAGACCCAGTTGGCCTTTCTCAGTGACACTACTGTCTCAATCTTCCTAAAATATAGACTGTAGGTTTATTTCACGATTCATAATTTTTAAGAGGGCAAGTTGCTTTACTTGGCAGCAGCAACTGATTACATTTTACAGTCCAGTGATTAAAGCCATTAGCATTACATAAGATGTCTAAGCATCTCTCTCTCCTTCTCCCTCTCTCTCGCTCTCTTTTTTTTTTTTTAAGTTACAGAGATTCATCATGTTGCTCAAGCTAGTCTCAAAATCTTGGCTTCAAGTGCTCTTCCTGCCTAAGTCTTCTACAGTGGTAGGGGTATAGCCCGTCTAGCCTCTAAATATCTCTTTGAACTTGCCCAGCTCTCTCCATCCCTCATCCATGATTCTACTCCAAGGTATCCCATCCCTGGGCTACTTATAAAAGAAGCCTAAGTGATCATTCTGCTCTCAGTCTTGCTTGTTTCCATTCTCCACACCATAACACTGTTGTTTTTCTTTTAATGCAGATTTGATTAGTACTGTTTCCTTACTTAAATCTCATTTCGCATTGCTTTTAGGATAAAGCCCAAACTAATTGCTAACCATTACTGTATAGATATGATACTTGTTTTAGCCACAAAATTATTTAATCAAGTTTAGACAGAACAGGCCCTCCAGCTGGTCTAAGGGCCTGTTGGCATGATGATTAGAGACAACTGGCAAGTGACTTTTGTTCAGGTTCCATGGTACTGAAGTTCAGAAACTTACTTGGCTCGGGTTCTGTTTGGGTAGAGCACCTAAAGCTGACCAATAATAACTATACTTATGCCTGAGTGAATCAGAATCAAGTTTTATCTAGATTCACCCTGAGATTGAGGAAATGTGCCTGGCCCCTAGCACATACCTAGAACATGCCTAATGCAGAATTGTTCCAGCCTTATACAGGCCAGACCTAGACGGAACAGGGAGCCTTCCTGAAGGTCTGGTGTGACTCAGTCACTCAGAGCTTATCAGCAAGTGAGCACTCTCCTGCTAAGGATTGTAAAATGTGGAATCTCGAAGCTCTCGGTAATCTGGAGAGCATAGCTAATCTTTTAGCCACACCACTCTGCTGACTTCCTTCCGTAACCTCTAAGCAGAAGATATAATGCTGTTTAGCTAGGAAATGTTTCAACTGATCAGCTTCAAAGTCCAGGTTCCAAAAGTCAGATGACTGTCCAGCTCAGAATTCTTTTTTTTTTTTTGAGTTGGAGTCTCACTTTGTCGCCCAGACTGGAGTGCAGTGTGCACGCTCCCAGTCACTGCAGCCTCAATCTGCTGGGCTCCAGCAATCCTTCCGCCTCAGCCTTCCAAGGAGCTGGAACTACAGGTGCGCACGACCATGCCCAGCTACAGCTCAGAATTCTTTTTTTTTTTTTTTGAGTTGGAGTCTCACTCTGTCGCACAGACTGGAGTGCAGTGGCCGCTCCCAGCCACCACAGCCTGGACCTGCTGGGCTCTGGTGATCCTTCCGCCTCAGCCTTCCAATTACAGGCACGCGTTACCACGCCCGGCTGATTTTTTGATTTATTGTAGAGATGAGGTCTCGCTGCCCAGGCGGGTCTCGAACCCACGGGCTCAGGCAATCCACTCACCTCAGTCTCCCAAAGGCGCGGGATTACAGGCTGAGCCACTGAGCCCAGCTAGCTCAGAATTCTTAACCACATTTGGCAATGATTAATAGGTGCATCACAGACAACATATGACTATTCACTGTATTTAAGTCACGTGGCTAAATATACATCAGATTATTTAAATCACACAACTGAGTATATGCAATATTATTCCTATTTTGTAGATTTTAAAACTGAGGCACATAAAGTTTTTTTTAACCCAAGATGCCACTGTAGATGGAAAGTACTGAGATTTGTACCAAGGCAGGACCTCAGTCTGTACTCTTAGATTCTGCTATAATGCTTCCCTAATCACCTCACTCTGGCATGTGAGGAGCAAACTGCCCTGCTACCTGCATATAAAATCCAAATGCCCCAGCAAGGAATGCCTTTCACAACTTGTCCTGATTTATCTTTCCAGTCTCAACCCTCATCTGTCCTGCACTCTAGTAACCCTAATTATATGTCAAATGTGACATGCTCCACGGCTTCACACATTCCTTTCTTTCTCAATGGTTTTTCTCCCTTCCCTATTTACACCAATTAAACGTCACCTCCTCTAGAGGGCTGTCTCAGTGTCATCAGACAAAGTTGGATCCTCTCCTTTGTGTTCCCATGCCACTATGGAACACTGTTAGTTCAGGACTAATCATCGTATCAGGGTAATGCAACAGCCACAAGCACAACCCTTGAAGACTGTAGTCTAATCCTCAGAGCCCAGCACAGAGCATCAGACATAAAGAGGCACTGAAGCATTACTGAGTGATACTTGCCAAAGGAAACACTGGAGATACCGGGCAGAACTACCAGGCTGTCCCTGGGCTGCAGCAGTCTACCACTTTCTGCATCCCTTCTCCTCTAACATTCTTTCCCCCACCTTCTAGTCTGCCCTTTTGCCCACCCACTTCTGAGGCTTCTACTCTTTTGCCACCTGTCAATTAATTCTGTTAAGGCATTAAATAAAGTATTAGCTGACAATTTCTCAGAAGAAGCAAAAATGACAGGCAGTGATTTTGTTATTTTGAGGCAGAGATTTGACCTACTCCCAAATACACTGGATCAGAAAGGGAAGCAAGAACAGATCACAAATAGCACCAAGACACCCTAAGTGCCCACTCCTACTGACCTTAGACTCAAGAGACTACAGTGCCCTGTACCAGCTCAGCTGGGCCCCCTCACACTGCGACAACATCCACTGAATGGAACAAGTAAAGACTTCAGAAAGGTTGCCAACTCCCATAATTTGAAATCAAAGCCAAACTCTTCAAGCAACAATCAGAAGTCCTCTGCGAAATTTTTCCTGTGTGAGGTTTCTGGGTTGGGGGCAGAACCCCTCGGGCCTTCCCCATAGGCACAAGCAGTTCATTACTGGAGGCTCCTCCTACAAACAGGTACCACAGGGTGTATGTTAAGGGAATCTCTGTCATAATCTTGTGACTCCTCAGTAAACCACCTTTTGTTAGTAGAAAGAAAAAAAAATCTAAGGAGATAGGGGGAAAATACTTCATAACCTTGCTCTATTCCTAGCTAGCCAAAGCCACTTCCTACTATTCCACTCAACAACATAAATACCACATAGCATCATAATCAGATTGAACCCCACACAATCCTTTCCAGTTAGTTATTCTACTTCGAAAGACATCCATCAAGCCTATAATCAACATCCTGATTCTTTCTTTCCTGTTGTTAACCCCAAGACCGTTGGTTTTCCTCTCCTTTGTGAAACTGCCACCACTGAAACCCTTTCCGCGGAGTTCTTCACTACTGCCACATTCTCTCACAAGTGGCTGGCTGCAGAGAAGACAAAAACCATGTCCTGTTCCCTACAGTTCCTAAAGACATGCCCTTTGCTGCCTGTCCTGCCCTTTAAAAAGGTTTTACTGCAGACAACTATGGGGAAAGAATCAAGTAAAATCAACAACAGTAAACATGAAAGAGACACATAATAACAAAAATTCAGTCCTCTACTTAAAGCAAGTCAAGAAAGTCATAACCAGGCCGGGTTTGGTGGCTCAGCCTGTAATCCCAGCACTTTGGGAAGACCGACAACGTGAGTGGATTGCCTAAGCATGTGGGTTCGAGAACAAACAGCCCAGGCAACTTGGCGAGACCTCATCTCTAAAATAAAGAAAAAAAAATTAGCCAGGCATGGTAGCGTGCACCTGTAGTTCCAGGTACTTGGAAGGCTAAGGCGGAAGGATCGCCTGAACCCAGCAGGTCGACACCAGGGTGGCCATGAGCGTGCCACTGCACTTCAGCCTGGGCAACGGAGTGAGATTCCAACTCAAAAAACAAACAAACAAAAAAAGAAAGCCATAAACCACAGGAAGGTCCCTTTTCTAGCCATGCAGCTAGAAGACAATCTAGGCAGATTTTTGAAGTAATTTTTTATATCTCAAGGCAAGGGTCTCTGGAAAAAATGATCTGGGCCCACATAACAACACTAACCCGCCCCCCCAAAACCTTTCTACTTTAGAATAGTTTTATATCTACAGAAAAAAAGTTGCAGAAATAGACTTCCTAAATGCCACATATGCGGGCTCGCCTATTAATGATACCTTGCACTAGTATTATACATTTGTCATAACTAATGAACCAATACTGATATATAATTAACTAAAGTCTCTATTCAGATTTCCTTTGTTTTCCTCAACACCATTTTTCTGTCCCACTACTCCACCAAGCTACATCTAGTTATTATGTCTCCTTAGGTTCCTCTTGGCCTAAGTTCCTCAGATTTCCCTTGTTTTTAATGACCTTGATAATTTTGAGGAAAACCACGAATCCATTTTATAGCTCTCTCTCAACAGAGCTACAAATTTCCTCACTTTTGCCTACACAGTTTACCAATCCTGCCTTCTTCAAATGCCCCCTATAATTCTTCATCCATAACAGCAGTTTAACATTTTGTAACTTGTACCCCAGTAACTTGGAGAGGGATCATCCCCAAGACCATTTCACTGCAGCCTCTATGTCCTGGCCTCAGAAGATCCTTCTGCCTCAGCCTCTCTAGTAGCTGGGACTACAGGCATGTGCCACCACACACCCAGTTAATTTTTTGTATAGAGGAAGTCTCACTATATTGCCTAGGTTGATCTCAAACTCTGGGGCTCAAGGGATCCTCCCACCTCCATCTCCCCAAGTGCTGGGATTACAGGCATGAACCACAGTGCCCAGTCACACTGTCTTTTTAACCTGCATTCTCCCAAGAGTGTGGAATTTTCCAGAGACTACATCAGATGTGATGACATCATCACTCTGATGGCTAATGAAATGTGTGCTTGATATTCTTGTGCTTTCTAACATTTTCTAAGGTAGGAGGCTTGGGATATAAATATACATTATTAGATGGAGTTTGAGATTAGCCTGGACAACATAAATATACATTATTGGAGATTAACTCAATTACTTCTCAATATTTCTAATGTACTCTTATTAGCCATCTTTAATTATACATATTTTAATCTACATATCTGTGAGGATAGATTTTTCTTCATATACTTCAACCAAAGCACATCACAACAGACCGAATGAAAAAAAATGACAAGAATCCAGCTATCTTCTATTAAGTCAGCTGTTAGAGACTTGCAAAAATGTAAAATAATATTATTCTCTTTACTAATGTGTTTTAGTTTTAGAAACTAGTTTTCTTTAAATATAAAAAGGTTATTTATGTTAACATATAAAAAATTTCTCAGCTTTAATGTCTGACATAATAAATATCAGCAGATAACCAATGTAAGCAAAAGTTCTTGGGGGTCTTCAATGATTATTAAGAGTATAAAGAATGCCGCTCAGTGGCTCAGCCTGGAATCCCAGCACTTTGGGAGGATGAGGCGAGTGGATCGCCTAAGCCCGTGGGTTCAACACAGCCCAGGCAACTTGTCGAGACCTCGTCTCTACAATAAACCAAAAATTTAGCTGGGTGTGATAGTACATGCCTGTAGTTCCGGCTACTTGGGAGGCTGAGGTGGAAGGATTGCCCCAGCAGGTCGACGCTGGGATGGCCATGAGCATGCCACTGCACTCCAGCCTGGGCAGCAGAGTGAGGCTTCAACTCAAAAAAAAAAAAAAAAAAAAGGGTATTAAAGAAGCCAGACACAGTGGTTCACACCTGTAAACTCACCGCTTTGGGAGGCAAAGGTGGGAGGATTGCCTGAGCCCAGAGATTGGAGACCAGCCTGGGCAACTTGGCGAGACCTTGTCTCTACAATAAATCAAAAACTTAGTGATGGGGCACACCTGTACCTCCAGCTACTTGGAAGGCTGAGGTAGAAGGATCGCCTGAGCCCAGCAGTTCAAGGCTGCAGTATGAGTATGCCATTGCACTCCAGCCTGGGCAACAGAGTGAGACTCCGATTCAAAAAAAAGAAAACAGTATAAAGATATCCTGATTAAAAAGTTTTGAGAATCCTTCCATTTTTCTTACTCAAATCTCCACCTCCCTCATGGAGGCTTGTGTAATCACTTCAGTCTTCCACAAAGTTAGAGAAGGAAAGAATTAAGTGGTAACTTTCGGTCTCTAATTGTTTTCCCTGTCAAAACACTGTCCTTCCAATAGAACATCAATAAACCCCAGGAACGTTTTTTGTTGTATGATGAACATGGAATTTTATAATTCTGATGATGCATACTTAAAGAAGAATATGACTGATAAATATTTTATTACTCAATTAGTTTCTTAAGTGAAATTTGTTCTGTGGTTAGGATGTACTCTCAGCAGAGTTTATCTCTACGACATTTTTGCTAGCCTTTGTCAATGTTTAACTGGAGGGATTTAACATGTAGAGTTTATATTTATTAGTCTCTGTCTAGTGATTCTGTCCTTTTAAGTTTACTGATTTTGACTTTATAAACAGTGCCTTAACAAAAAATGCACAAAGTAACATGCAGGTGTAACCGCATTTGCCAATGGACTACCTTAGATTCTTCTGACAGTTGTATGAGAACTTTTATAAAATTAATTTTCTTTTACATAATAGCTAATTATTCACTCCTTTTGCTGTTAAGTCAAAGCCTGACGATCCGATAAGATTAACAGGTGACCCTTTAAATGAAACAAACATTCTGTGTTAATACATGAAGAACAAATTATGAAGCTAAAAAAGCTGGATTCCTTCACAACCTTAATTTCTGGAACATAAAATCCCAGTGGAAGCACTCTGCTCTCAAGCAAACCCTCAATAAAGTAGCAGAAAAGTCTTTTCATCCTTTTAATGAAAGTATCACGAAAAGGAGCAGGCTGAAAGCCAGAAACCAAATGCGAAATAAACGTTTTTAGTTGATCATTCTAGGAAAAAGTTCCAAAAAGTTAAAGCCCAGGCAGATAATGAAGATTCATAACCTCTGTCTGTATATGGTGCGTACTACACTAGAATTTCGAGGGAGGGAGGGAGGGTGCGCCTGGGTTTTATCTCTTACTACTCCAAAAACAAGACATTTCCGGACTGGGATAAGCACACTTTTCAAATTACGAAAACAGCTTCCTAAACCAACTTTCTGTGTATTCGGCTGACTCACTTCGCCCATGAAAAACAAGACCGTGCTTGTTTTCCCTCCAGTGTCGGCGTCTGCAAGCCAGTCCTGCTCACATATATGCTACGGAAATTCAGAGAGTAAGGGGAAGCCGAGAGCGAGCCCTACTCACCCAGGTGCCCTCTGGGAGCCCAGCCGCCCTCCGCCGCCTCTTTCACATGTCCCCTCCCGCCCCCATCCCGGCGGCCCCCCGGCCGGTCCCCACTTGCCGAGTGGCCCACGAAGCCGCCCTCCCCGGGCCTTCCGAGAGAGCCAGCCCAGGAGACCAAGGCAGGTACTCCCGCCCCGACTGCCACTCACCTTGCTGGGTCCCCAGGTCGCTGCCGACCCGGGCTCAGGCGAAGCCACTCCGACCAGATCCATGGAAGAAAGCAGCAACAAGAACAGAGCAGAGAAGTGGCAGGACGAGAAGCAGGCTCCGCCGAGGGGAAAGGCGGGGCAGGGACGACCGGTTGCCGGTGCCGGAGCTAAGGTGACAGATGGCGGCGGCGGCCGCGTCCGGAACTAGATCTCTCCTCTTCCGCCCTCTCCGCTGTGACGGCCGCATCCGATTGGCCGCCTGCTCTTGGCTCCGCCTTCAATCACCTTTCCCCGCCCCCGGGCCGACCGCTTCCGGCCGCTGCCCGCAGGGCCAGGGCTAGCAAAGTCCGGCTGGCAGTCAACTGTGGGCAAGCTGGTCTGTACCGGCCAGGGCAGGTCAGGGCAGGATTTGGGTGTGGCTTCCTCTGGCCCAGGCCCTGCCCTGCCCCTGCACTGCCTTCTTCCTTCCTTCCTTCCTGGCAGCCCGAGACAGCCGCTGGATCTCGTTAAACTAGATTAGGCGGTGTGACTTGTAAATAAACACCAGGCTCTCTGTGTTCATTCATTATTTCCTGGCGTAATTCTAAGCTGGGATGGTTTGGGAGACAGAAAACGGCAGGTTTGAGAGGGGAAAAGGGACTGAGGAGAAAGGTCGGATTTTGTTGTTACTGTTGTGGGGGGAGGGGGGGCGGGGCTGGAATGCGAAAATTTGTAAAAATGTTATACAACCGAGCAAAAATAGGACTATATGGTAAAAGTTTTGATTTTGTATTCTGTAGAGAGATTCTCATAAGTATCCGGATAAAAGATAACTAAGCATTACGTTTCACTTACTATTTTCATGTGCTGTTCAAAATACCGTATTAACTCTTTGGTCCTTAAAATAACCTTGAGGTGTAAATTCTGTCACTATCTCAGTTTTACTGTTCTGAAATTGAAGCACAAAGACATAAAGTATTTGAGGTCATACAGCTAACAAGCGGCAAAGCTAAGTGGTGGACCCATGCAGTCTGAGTTTAGGAACTGGCTCTATAATTTCTAAATGTCAACTATTTAGACCTTCTAGAAATTTGTACTGGATAGCTATTTTTCCTAAATCTCAGTTCTGAGTCAGGATCTCTAAGTGTCAATCCTTGAGAGCCCTGAGATACTGATCTTAATGATTAACATTAGAACAGGATCCTCGCCTCCTGCCTATTCTAGGCCAAAGCTTGTTCTGAATCCTCCAGACACTCCTACTAAAATAAGGCAGACCATAGCCATATAATAGGATACAGGCCTGTGATTGGCAAATGTTGTCTATATATGCAAATAAGTGTGGAAATTGTGTTCCTTCTTAGTGTTCAAAGAATTCTCATTGGAGTATAAATAGTTAAGGAAAAGTG
This sequence comes from Carlito syrichta, assembly GCF_000164805.1. Classification (NCBI taxonomy): domain Eukaryota; kingdom Metazoa; phylum Chordata; class Mammalia; order Primates; family Tarsiidae; genus Carlito; species Carlito syrichta. The sequence goes on from NW_007248822.1 coordinate 159,069, forward strand.
GGCGTAACCAGAAATGAAATGGACTTCTCAATTCTGGGTAAGAAAGAAAGGAGAGGATCAACCAGAAGTTATTGAAGCCTATTAAATTAGTTAAGCTCCTAGAATGGAAGGGCTTAAAAAAACAACAAAAAAAAAATTAGCCAAGTATTTCTGAAAAAAAAAATTGAAAAGAAAAAAGAGCAGACAGAAAGGCTGAGATGCAGCATATGACAAAAATGTACCAGTGAGGGACATATTAGAAAAGGACAGGAAGTTGAAAATAAAACTGAGATCTGAATATTCTACTTAGATAATCTATTCAACAAATTTTTATAGTTTGCTTTAAATTCCTAACAATAGAGTGACATATATAAATAAGAATAGGCACCTGCCTCATGTACCTTGAGGTCCTGAACTCAAGTAGAATTAGATGTTAAAGGTGCTATGATAGATGCCTGTGCAGGGCCCAGGGAAATGGAAAAGAGGAAGAGGTCAGATAACCAGATGCTCTGGAAAGGTTCATTAGAGTAGATGACACTTGAGCTAAGCTTCTCAAGATGTCCAGGCATCAGTGAGATGGGCTGTAAGGTGGAGTGAGGTCTTCCCCAAACAGGGAACCTCCAGGGTGCATCAGAAAAGGGCAAGTGGTTTGGCTGGCCAAACCTGGGGTTCAACAGGAACAAAGGAAAGACTAGGTTGAAGAATGCAGGAAAGGTCTAAGAGTTTTTAATACTAAGGACTTAAGAGTTTAGACAATAAGTAGTCATTAAAAAAGGAGAATAATGTTTTCAGATTTGCTTTCTAGAAAGATAATTCTGAGAGCTGTGTGAAGGGTAGATTGAAAAGGGTGAGGCTGGAGACTAGAAAGCCTGGCAAAAGCCGGGCTCTGTGGCTCAGCCTGTAATCTCGTGCCTTTGGGAGGCTGAGGTGAGTGGATTGCCTGAGCCTGCGGGTTCGAGACCCGCCTGGGCAGCGAGACCTCATCTCTACAATAAATCAAAAAATCAGCCGGGCGTGGTAGCGCATTCCTGTAATTCCAACTACTTGGAAGGCTGAGGCAGAAGGATCGCCGGAGCCTAGCAAGTCGAGGCTGCGGTGGCCAGGTGCGGCCACTGCACTCCAGTCTGTGCGACAGAGTGAGACTCTAACTCAAAAAAAAAAAAAGAAAGAAAACCTGGCAGGCAATTGATGAGGAGGTTGCTTTGACTTCCACTGACACATCTTTTAAAAGTGTTATTAGCATTCAGTCTAATAAGGTGACTGAATATTCCAACTCTGATCTCATTTCTCTTGTTTTCAAAATTTGGTTTTTGGGTTTTGGTGTTGATGTAGGTGGTGCTAAGTGAAGGTAGAGTGGAATGAGAGGTAAGCATCTCGGTGGAGGTCTAGGAATCTAAGATGACTTCTTTTTTTTGATTGATTGGGTGGAAGGTAGTGCTCAAGAGCTAGTTGGGAGGGAAGATGATAGAGTTAATTTTGTAATTGTTACATTTATGTTGCCTATGGGAAATAGCAGCTACCAAAACTGTAAATACAGGCCAGGCACAGTGTCTCACACCTGTAATCCCAGCACTTTGGGAGGTGGAGGCTAGAGGATTGCCTGATTCCAGGGGTTTGAGACCAGCCTGGGCAAATTGGCAAGGCCTCGTCTCTACAATAAACCCCAAAATTTATTGGACATGGTGGCATAAGCCTGTAGTTCTGGCTACTTGGAACGCTGAAATGGAAGGATCATCTGAGCCCAGCAGGTCAAGGCTGTGGTGACTGTGATCATGCCATTGCACTCCAGCCTGGGCAACAAAAAACAAACAAACAAAACACCAAAAACTTAGATATTCACATTTGTTGTTATTCTCCATGAGAGCAGGAACCGTGTTTATTTTGCTCACCATTGTAAATCAATGCCTAGCACGGTGGCCTAGCATAATAGACACTCAAATATTTGTGAATGAACAAACTGAATGGATGTAGTTAGAAAATGGCCAATAGGCAGTCTGGAGTTTATGAGAAAAAACAGAGGCTGAAAATAACAGTTTAGTAGCCATCATCATGACTACCATTTGTTGAATGCTTACTGTGTTGAACTAAACACTTCAAATACATTAGCTCATTTTGAGGGATACTGTTAATCCATTTTATAGATCGGGAAGCTGAGATTTGGAGAGCTCAATATCACTCATAATGAATTATGTGGTTTATGTTGGCTATGGAAGTAAATGAAAAAGAAGACGCTGTTAGGAAGAATGCACGAGTTAGGGACAGGAGATTTTGATAAAGTTGGAGTAAGAAGTTCTGCGGGGAGAAAGAACATGATGGAGCTAAAGAATTAAGTTGGTTGCTGGGCATGGCGACCCGCACCTGTAATCCCATCATTTTGGGAGGCTGAGTTGGGAGATTGATTGAGGTTAGGAGTTTGAGATCAGCCTGGGCAACAGAGTGAGACCCTCATCACTACAAAAAAAAAAAATTTTTTTTAAAGAATTAAGTTGGTGAGAGCATGGTGAAATTGTAACCCTTATTGATGGCAAGCGGCAATGTAAAATGGTGCAGCTGCTGTAGAAAATAGTGGTAGTTCTTCAAAAAGCTCAACATATATGTCTTGGTAATTCCATTTCTAGATATATGCCCAAAAGAATTAAAAACATGTACACATAGAACCATTATTAGAATAGCCAAAATGTAGAAACAACCCAAATGGCCATCAAGGGATGCGTGGGCCAACAAAATGTGGCATATGCATACAAAGGAATATTATTTAGTCATAAAAGGAAAGGTTATAGGTTAAAATGTGTCCCCTCCAATTTTATATGCTGAAGTCCCAAACCCTAGTACCTCAGAATGCACCTGTATTTGGAGATAAGTTCCTTGAATAGGTGATTAACTAAAATAAGGCCATCAGGGTGAGGCCCTAAGCTAATATGATTCAGTGTCCTTTTTTTTGAGTCGAAGTGTCACTCTGTCACACAGGCTGGAGTGCAATGACTATGGCCTCAACCTCCTGGACTCAGGTGATCCTTCCACCTCAGCCTTCCTAGTAACTAGGACTGCAGGCATATGCCACAACACCTTGCTAATTCTTGAATTTTTTTTTTTTTTTTGTAGAGACAAGGTCTCATTATGTTCGTAGGATAGTCTTGCATTCGTGGGCTCAAACAATCCTCCTGCCTTGGCCTCCCAAAGTGCTGGGATTATAGGCGTGAACTACCGGACCTGGCCTGGTGTTCCTATAAAAAGAGGAAGACAATAGAGACATACGTGTGCACAGAGGGATGCCTATGTGAAGAGGCAGCACGAGGAGACCATCCATCCCCAAGCCAAGAAGAGGGGCCTCAGAGGATGCCTCTTGATCTTGGACTTCCTTCCTCCAAATCTATGAGAAAATAAATATCTGTTGCTTAAACCACCCAATATGTGGTATTTTGTTAAGGCAGTTCTAGAAAGCTAATACAGGAATGAAGCACCCATACATGCTACAATGTGGATGAATATTGAAAAAAACTATGCTAAGTAAAAGAAGCCAAACATAAATATCACATATCGTATGAGTTCAGAATAGGTGAATTTACAAAGACTGAAAATAGATTGGAGGCTGCTAGGGAATGAGGTGGGGAGTGGGTAACAGGGAGAGAGTGTTTCATGTGTAATGGGGAAATTATGTTTAATGAGGTCTTCTTTGGGAGAGAGAAAGGTGGTGGTTGCACAACATTGTGAAACTACTAAATGCTGCTGAATTTTATATTTCAAACTGATTAATTTTCTGTTATGTAAATTTCACTTTTAAAAAGAGAGAAAGTGGGCTATTTAAGAGTTTTAGAGGTCGAGCAGATTAGGTTATTCTGAGGAAGTCCTAGTGAAGCAAAGGGGAGGCTGAGATTGGGACATTTAATAAGCCAGGATACTTCCCATCAAAAGAGGACTGGATAAAAAAAAAATAATATACACAATGGAATATTACGCAGCCATAAAGAAGAACAAAATTATGAACTTCACGGCAACTTGGATAGAATTAGAGTTTATAATACTGAGTGATCTCTCATAGAAACAAAGAGCTGAGTATCACATGTTCTCACTCATAAGTGGACCTTGAATAATTACCATAATACTATAAGAAAAGGATTGACAGTAGCGGGAAACTCTGGGGTTGGGGGTGAGGATTGACAGTAGTTGATATCTGCCTGGGGAAGGGGGCACACCTCATCAGTAAGGGTACCTGCACAATGAATAGTTGTATACTAACCCTGAATTGTACCCCACAATTTTAAAATAAAAATTAAAAGAGGAAAAAAAACAAAAATGGGTTTAAATTCAGATTCTAATATTTATTTGATTTGTTACATGGAATAAGTTACTGAATCTTTTGAAGTATCATTATCAATGGGAAGATCAAAATAATATGCCATAAAATTGTATTTCACGAATGTCATTGTGAGAATTAAATGAGATAAGTCTCTAATAAATGGTAATGTTAGCCAGGCTCGGTGGCTCAGCCTGTAATCCCGTGCCTTGGGAGGCTGAGATGAGTGGATTGCCTAAGCCCGTGGGTTCGAGACCCACCTGGGCAACTTGGTGAGATCTCATCTCTACAATAAATCAAAAAATTAGCCTGGTGCGGTAGCACGTGCCTGTAGTTCCAGCTACTTGGAAGGCTGAGGTGGAAGGATCGCTGGAGGCCAGCAGTTCGATGCTGTGGTGGCCAGGAGCGGCCACTGCACTCCAGTCTGGGCGACAGTGAGACTTCAACTCAAAAAAATAAAAAAAAAAATGGTAATGTTATGGAGCAGTATGTTATTAAAACAGAAAGAATAAATAAGATAAATAAGTTTTAGTTCAACTCATTTCACAATGTATACCATGTGGCTACACAGTATAAAACTTCATGCATTAACTGGGTGTATAATTGTTTTAAAAAATAATATGATAGTAAAACACTTCTGTTTAAAAAAAAAAAAAAAAGAAGAAGAAGCCAGGATTAAAGGTCAGCATATCAGATGGGTGATCTGCAAAGACCTTGAAATCACCCAGCAAGATGACAGAACTTGGGATAGAGTGGAAGAGTCTGCACAGGTGCCAGAGTGCTCAGAAAACGTGCAGATTGTACCCCCAGAGGCTGGTAGACGATACTGATAAGGAAGCTTAGAGACAGAGGCAACAGATGGTCAGAGACTCAAGAGAAATGTGTTAACCTGAGCGGACAGGAATAACGTTTTGGAAGCTGCCTGGAGAAAGTGAAGAATGTTGCCCTTACTCCCTACCCCGGAGGAAAATGAATAGTTCCAGAAGACACACAGTTTTGTTTTTTGATTTTGTTTTTTTTTTTTTGAGTCAGAGTCTCACTCTGTTACCCAGGTTGGAGTGCAGTGGTGCTGTCATGGCTTACCACAGTCTTGACCTCCTGAGCTCAGGCTATTCTTTCACCTTAGCCTCCTGAGTAGCTGAGACTACAGGCACATGCCACCAAGCCCAGCTAACTTTTTTTATTTTTTATAGAGATAAGGTCTCACTGTGTTGCCCAGACTGGTCTCAAACACCTGGTCTCAAGTGATTCTCCTACCTTGGCTTCCCAGTGTGCTGGGATTACAGGCATGAACCACTGCACCTGTTTTAACTGAGTCAAGGAAGTAGAGAGGGCAAGCTGTGAGGACAAGGGAAGTTGATTTATTGTGGGGTTTCAGGGAAGGGAAGATGGGGTTTCAGGTAGGCACAGGCTTTCTGGGTTAACAATTTTAATGGTTGTTTGTCTACGGGTAAGATATTACTTGATGGCTAGGCTCGGTGGCTCAGCCTGTAATCCCAGCACTTTGGGAGGCTGAGGTGAGTGGATTGCCTGAGCCCATGAGTTTGAGACCCACCTAGGGCACTTGGCAAGACCTCATCTCTACAACAAATAAAACAAAAATTAGCCGGGCGTGGTAGCACAGCTACTTGGAAGGCTGAGGCGGAAGGGTCGCCGGAGCCCAGCAGGGCGAGGCTGCAGTGGCTGGGAGTGGCCACTGCACTCCAGTCTGGGTGACAGAGTGAGACTCCAACTAAAAAAAAAAAACAAAAGATATTACTTGACACAACCCACTACTAACTCCTTAAAAAGGAAGTTAGAAGGACATTTGTGGTATTTACCATTTACAAATTTATGTTTTACATTTACAGATATTATTGATAGGAAAAATGTGGTTTGCCAATAACAGCATTTATTCCTATGTGATCTAACAGTGACATAGAGTAAGCACCTTGTCTAAAGGCTTGGCTCCAGCTTTACACTCTGTCATCTCTGCTGACAACTCACTGGTGCTCAGCAGAAACAAAGCTATTCGAGAATTTGCCCTGCCTAAACACATGAGTTAACAGATTCTTTGGTCTCTAAAGAGAACAGAAGTAAGGCTTTTTAGTCTTTAATATTGAAAATCATCAAGTCTATTTTGCAAATAGCTGTTTCAGGCAATTAACAAATATTTGTTAACTGCCTAGGACACCCCTACAGTCCTGTGAGAGAAACAAAGAACTATGAGATTATAATCAGAGAGCTAACAGAGTCACACACCAGCATTACATGATAAAACCGCTCTGTCTCAAAAGAGCGCTTGATTTATTTCCAAATGACTGCTATGGACAACAAGCATTTCAGGATTCATGGTGAGGTCTGGAAAGGCAGCACAGCACCAACACAGGCCATGAAAATTGGGAGAAACTTTAAAGTTTGGGTGGAAGAACAGCATAAGACTAGGCATAAAGGCAGGCAAGTTCACAGTATACTTGGTGACTACTGAGTATTTTCATAAGGTCATCCGGGTGAAATGTTATGGATATGGTTCAGTTAGGGTTAGGTGGGACTCTGAGAGAGACTGTTTCATGCCTATCCAACCCATTGCCTTTTTTTTTCTTTTGAATCAGGGTCTCACTCTGTCGCCCAGGCTGGAGTGCACTGACACAATCACGACTCACGGGAGCCTCAGCCTCCTGGGCTTAGGTGATCCTTCCAACTCAGTCTCCCGAACAGCTCTGTTGCGTTGTCTGTTCTCAAACTGCTGGGATTGAGCAATCATCTCGCCTCAGTCTCCCAAAGTGCTGGGATTATAGGCATGAACCACTGCACCCAGCCCCATTGCCATTTTTAATAACAAATATTTTGTTCTGCTCCCTTTGCTACACAACCTATGTATGCATGTATTTTGAGTTGGAGTCTCACTCTGTCGCCCAGGCTGTAGTGCAGTGGTATGCTCACTGACACCATAGCCTCAACCTGCTGGGTTTAGGCAATCCTTCTGCCTCACCATTCCAAGTAGCTGGAACTACAGATGCATGTCACCATGCCCGGCTAATTTTTGTGATTTATTGTAGAGACAAAGTCTCACCAAGTTGTCCAGGTTGGTCTCAAATTCCCAGGCTCAGGTAATCCTCTCTCCTCGGCCTTCCAAAGTGCTGGGATTACAGGCTGAGCCACGGCGCCTGGCCTACACAATATATTTTAATTGACATATAATGTTCTGACTACAAAGGGTACATAAAAGAAAAATAATTTTAAGAATAATTTTGTATATGAGCCAGGCATGGTGGCATGCACCTGTTGTCCAGCTACGTGGTAAGCTGAGGCAGGAAGATTGCTTGAACCCAGGAGTTTGAGGCCAGCCTGGTCAACATAGTGAGACCCTGTCTCTAAAATACATTTTTAAAAGATGTATATTTAATTCCATTTATATGAGTTATCTAAAGTAGTTAAACTCTTAGAAACAGAATGTGAAATGGTGGCTTCCAGGATGGAGTGAGAGAGAATAGAGGAACTATTGTTCAGTGGGTATATAGTTTCAGTTTTGCAAGAGAAAAAGAGATGTGTTGCTCAACAATGTACACATAGGCCCGGTAGCTCACGCCTGTAATCCCAACACTTTTGGAAGCCAAGGCGGGAGGATTGCTTGAGCCCAGGAGTTTGAGACCAGCCTGGGAAATATAGCAAGACATTGTCTCTACAAAAGAGCTAACTATTAGTCAGCTGTGGTGTCATGCACCACATGCTGCTGGGGAGGCTGAGGCAGAAGGATCACTTGAGCCTAAGAGGTTGAGACTCTGGTGAGCCGTGATTGTGCCACTGCACTGCAGTCTGGGTGACAGAGTGAGACCCCATCTCAAAAACAACAACAAAAGAGTGTATTAGCTAGGGCTCTCCAGACAGTCAGAACCAATAGATTATATATTAGATATATGAGAAGGGATTTATTAGAGGAACTGGCTCATGAGATTATGGAGACTGAGAAGTTCCATGATAGGTCATCAGCAAGCAGGAGATCCTGGTGACATGGCTCACAGTTCTTGTGCAAAGGCATCAGAACCAGGGAAGCTGATGCTGTAACTCACAGTCTGAGACCAAAGGCCTAAAAACCCAATGGTGGAGGTCAGGGTGGCTGGGAAGTCTGACATTGTCATAAAGAAAGGAAGAGTATATCCAAATTCCAGCAGACAGATCCACACAGTCACCTTTTCTCTGTTTTTGTTCTGTCCTCATCCCTGCAGACTGGATGGTACCTGACCACACTGAGTGTGTGTCCTCCCCACTTAGTCCACGCAGACTCACATACTGAAAACTCCCTTAGACATACCCCAAAATAATGCCTTACCAGTTGTGTTGACATCAGGATTGATGGTAAATTTTTCCTCATTTTTTTTTGGAGGTGGGGCTGGGTCAGAGTCTCACTCTGTCGCCCAGGCTGGAATGCAGTGGCATGCTCATGACCACCGCAACTTCAACCTGCTGGGCTCAGGCAATCCTTCTGTCTCAGCCTTCCAAGTAGCTGGAACTATAAGGTTGTACCACAATACCCGGCTAATTTTTGATTTATTGTAGGAGCAAGGTGTTGTCAAGTTGCCCAGGCTGGTCTCGAACCTCTGGGCTCACGCAATCCTCTCTTGCCTCCCCCTCCCAAGGTGTGGATTACAGGCATGAGCCACCATGTCTGACTAAGTTTTTGCCACAATGAAAAATATGTATTGCCGGGCTCGGTGACTCAGCCTGTAATCCCGCGCCTTTGGGAGGCTGAGGTGAGTGGATTGCCTGAGCCCGCGGGTTTGAGACCCGCCTGGGCAACTTGGCGAGACCTCATCTCTATAATAAATCAAAAAATCAGCCGGGTGTGGTAGTGCATGCCTGTAATTCCGGCTACTTGGAAGGCTGAGGTGGAAGGATCGCCGGAGCCCAGTAGGTCGAGGCTGCGGTGGCCGGGAGCGGCCACTGCACTACAGTCTAAGCGACAGAGTGAGACTCCCAACTCAAAAAAAAAAAGAAAAACATGTATTTGAATATATAGATATTTCTAAGAATGGATTAATTTTCATTTGGTTTGCTCAGTATTTATTATTCCTACTGCATCTGAGGGTTCATGCCTTTCATTAGTTCTAAGAGAAAATGACTCTCTCATACTCTCCCTTTTGTCTTTTTATGAAATGCAATTTTTTTTTTTTTTAAGATAGGGTCTCCATCTGTGGCCCAGGCTGGAGTGCAGTAGCACAATCATGGTTCATCATAGCCTTGATCTCCTCCTGGGCTCAGGCCATCCTTCTGTCTCAGTCTCCTTAGTAGGTGGGACTTCAGACATATGCCACTACACCTGGCTATTTTTAAAATTTTTTTGTAGAGATAAGTTCTTGTTACGTTGCCCAGGCTGGTCTCAAACTCCTGGGCTCAAGCAAACCTCCCACCTCAGGCTCCCAAAATACTGGGATTACAGGCATGAGTCACTGCACCTTGCATGGAATGCAAATTAAATGTATGTTAGATTTTCTCATTCTAACCTCCATAAACTCTTAATCCTTTTTTCATATGCTTTCTGTATCTTTGTCTTTCTGTGTCTTTTTATAGTTTTTCTATATCTTTGTCTCTCTGTGCAGTGTGCTTTTTAAGTAAAACATACAAACAAAATAATAATAATAATAATAATAAATATACGCCTAAATGAATTCTTGCAAACTGAGCACACCTGGAACCTGCACTCAGGAAACAGAACATTACTAGCACTGCAGATATAATTCTCACGTACCCTCTTCCAGTCACAGCCACCCCAATGGTGTCCCTTAGTTTTGAGGTAGATGTTGGGGTATAGTTTTGCTACAGACTCTGTTTTTTAAAAAAATAATATTGTTAGTTAGCTGGGTGTGGTGGCACAGGCCTGTAGTTCCAGCTACTTGGAAGGCTGAGGCAGAAGGATCACCTGAGCCCATCAGTAATCATGACTGTGTTACTGCACTCAAGCCTGGGCAACAGAGTGAGACTCTAATAACAACAATAATAATATTGCTATTGAGATATAATGCACTCATTCAAAGTGTACAATCAAATTATTTTTAGTATAGTCACTAAGTTGTGCAACCATCAGCACAATCAATTTTAGAACATTTTCATCACCCTCATAAAGAAACTCCAGGCCCATTAGCAGCCATTCTGCATCCACACCCCGATCACTCCTAGCCCTAACCTACCACCATTCTGTTTTCTTTATAATATCCATAGATTTGTCTATTCTGGATATTTTATATAAATGGGATCATACAACATGAGGTCTTTTGTGACTGGTGTCTTTCACTTACATTCAAGTTAATTTTTGTATATTATATGAAATCAGAGTCCATCTTCATTTTTTTGCATGTGGATGGCCAATTGTCCTAGCAGCATTTGTTAAAAAAAGCTATTGTCTGTTTATTGGATTGTCTTGTCAAAAATCAATTGCTCATAAATGTGAGAATTTGTCAATTCCATTTCATTGATCTATATATGTATTCTTAGGCCAGTATCATATTGCCTGGACTAACTATATAGCTTTGTAGTAGTCTCTGAAATCAAGTCCTTAAATTTTTTCTTCTTTCTTCAGATTTTTGGCTATAATAGGTGTCGTGAATTTCCATATGAATTTAGGATCCATCTGTTAATTTTTGCAGAGAAAGATAAACCAGCTGGAATTTTGATGGGGATTGTATTGAATCTATAAATCAATTTGGAGACTATTGCCATCTTAATAATATTGTCTTCCAATCCATAACCATGGGATGTTTTTCCATTTATTTTGGTCTTCTTTAATGCCCTTCAAAAATCTTTTGTAGTTTTCAGAGCATAAATTTTACTAAATTTATTTCTAAGTATTTTATTTTTTGATGGCATTTTAATTTCTTCATAATTTCATTTTAGATTGTTTATTGCTAGTGTGTAAAAATAAAATCGATGTTTGTATATGGATCTTGCATCCTACAGCCTTGCTGGAATCATTTATTAGTTCTAATAGTATTTTAATGTGTTCTTTGTGATTTTCTATATAAAAAGTTGTGTCTTCTGTAACAGTGATAGTTTTACTTCTTTTGAAATCTGGATGCCTTTTATTTTATTTTCATGCCTTCTTGTCCTGGCTAAAGCTTCCAATACAATATTGAATACAAGTGATAAAGTAGGTTGTTCTTATCTTGTTCCTGATGTTAGAGAGGAAAGCATTATCTTTTATCATTAGTTATGATCTTAGTTACAGGTATTTTATAGATTCCTTTTATTATGCTGAGAAAGTTTCCTTCTATTCCTAATTTTCTGAATGTTTTTATCATGAAGTCATGTTGAATTTAGTCAAATGCCTTATCTGTGTCTATTGAAATGACAATGTGGTTTTTATCCTTTATTATATTCATATTGTGCAATATGTTCATTGGTTTTTCAATGTTAGGCCAACTTTGCATTCCTTGGATAAATTTCATTTGATCAAGCTGTATATTCTTTTTTTTATATTGCTGACTCGCTTCTATTAGTGTTTGCTTGAGGATTTTTGTGACTATATTCATAAGGAGATAGTTATATTCTGAAGGTTTTTTAAGAGTGATTTAGGGAGTTTCAAAAGGTGTGCTACTGCTATTGCCATCCTTTGAGAGCCTTGATTTCATAACCCTGCTATCATATTTTTATGTGTTATCATAAAAATTCATTATTTAAAAAGATTTGTGGGGAAAAAACCCACAAGCCATTGTTTTAGCCAAGCTCCCTCTTTTTATTATTCAACATACATTTTTCGGTTTTTTTTTGAGTTGGAGTCTCACTCTGTCGCCCAGACTGCAGTGCAGTGGCCGCTCCCGGCCACCGCAGCCTCGACCTGCTGGGCTCCGGCGATCCTTCCACCTCAGCCTTCCGAGTAGCCGGAATTACAGGCATGCGCTACCACGCCCAGCTGATTTTTTTGATTTATTGTAGAGATGAGGTCTTGCTGCCCAGGTGGGTCTCAAACCCGCCGGCTCAGGCAATCCACTCACCTCAGCCTCCCAAAGGCGCGGGATTACAGGCTGAGCCACCGAACCCGGCTAGCATACATTTTTCAATTTATTTATTTATTTATTTACTTTAATATAATTTTTCCTGGCTGGCTGACACTTTGATTTCAATCATTCAATGCACATTTATTAAACATTTATTGAGGCATTATCAAACATAACTTTTAAAAAAATTGTTTATTTACTGAACCTGGGGTATATTGGGTACACAACCAATTTTAAGTTTACATATCTTAATTCAATTTTAAAGTGTTTTTACACACATACACATAAAAATTGGTATGCAACAGTTGTCCTAAGGTGAAACAGTCACCTTATCAATAAACTGTTGCAAGTATTTTCACCCAAGGCTGAAAAATTGTTTAACCTGAACATGAAAACCTGTAGTAAATTTAGATAAATTATATAAAACTCATTTCTTGTAGTTTTCCCCTTACAAAGATCTAAAATAAATGTACAAATAACTAATATACATCAGTCACAACATAATCCTGGATCATTCCCCACAGCAAAACCAGATGCTTCTTTAATTTTAAACTCATCATCAGAGACCAAGAGAAACTCATTTCATTTTATACAAAACACAATTCACACGTGCCAAAAAGAAAGAACCAAGAGAAATAGAAACAAAAACAAAAACCCTAGTACTGACACTGATGTTCAGTGTCCTAGTTAAACAGTGACTGCAAAGCCACTGACCAAAAATAAAACAGTGGCTGTGTATCACTGCAATGAAATCCAAGAGGCTTTAACCCTTTGGCATCAGAAATCCAGATTTTCCCCATTATATGAATGCATACTTCCTACGTGTCAAAAGTGGAGAGACTGGATGTGCCAGTGTGGAAAGAAAAAGAGCTACCATTCACTAAGACACCCAGAGAACTGGCTTTAACAGACACTTCTTACAAGGTTAGTCAGAAATCAAAATACTGCAGGATGAGGGAATCCAAAGAATGCTGTCATCTTAGTTAAGTCCTAACAGGCTTTATGCTAACTTCCTGAAAAAACTGTACTTTATTATGAAAACAAAAGGAAAAGAAGACTATACTCTTGCATTTCATTAAGTGTTTGAATTTTGGAAGGACCTATACAATGAAGGTAGCATTCAAAAGGAATTATGCCGGCCAGGCGCGGTGGCTCAAGCCTGTATCCTCACAATTTGGGAGGTCGAGGCGAGAGGATTGCCTGAGCTCAGGTCAAGACCAGTCTGGGCAACTTGGTGAGCCCTGTCATGTCACTACAATAAATAAATAAAATTGGCTGGGTATGGTGGTGCCCGCCCGTAGTTCCAGCCACTTAGAAGGCTGAGGCAGAAGGATTGCCTGAGCATAGCAGGTTGAGGCTGCAGTGGCCATGAGCATGCCACTGCACTCCAGCCTGGGTGATAGAGTATGACCCTGACTCAAAAAAAAAGAAAGTATGCCAATCAATTGCCAAATTTTCACTATAACTTTCTGAAAAAGATATTCCCCCCAATACCTATTAATCACAAAGAAACAGAAACATAAAATGTGAATGTGCAGTTTAGAAAGTAAAAATGCAGAAACTAATGATATTATTATGAGCATAGTGTTTGGTAAAATGTGAGTTTTGAATTTGGGATCTTCAGGAAAAGGCTGTGTGTGTGTGTCTGTGTGTGTGTGTGTGTGTGTGTGTGTATGTGTGTATGTGTTGGAGTCTCACTCTGTCACCCAGGCAGGAGTGCAGTGGCACGCTCCCAGCCACTGCAGCCTCGAACTGCTGGGCTCAGGTAATCCTTCTGCTTCAGCCTTCCAAGTAGCCAGAACTACAGGTACACGCCACCATGCCCAGCTAGTTTTTTAAAAAATTTATTGTAGACATGAGGTCTCGCCAAGTTGAGGCAGGTCTCAATCCTGAGGGCTCAGGCAATCCTCTCACCTCAGCCTCCCAAAGTGCTGGGATTATAGGCGTGAGCCACCACACCCAGCCAGGGAAAGTCTTTTTAAACAACCCTCAGACTTCAAAAAATCTCTTCAGGTAGTAGTGAAGTAAAGTCCAAGCGCTTAAATCACAGACACCAACACAAAGTTATAAGTAACCAAGGAGAGGTTTATAGCCAGGTTCAGCCATGGCCAGTGACCGCTTGCCAGAGAGGATTCCAAACCAAGGGGCGCCAGCTGCAGCTGAGAGTTTTTTAATAGACCAAAACCATATCCTGGTAGTAACAGCTGCCAGGGACTTTTCAGCTAGCTAATCACAGTTGTCAAGGACTTTCTAGCTAGCCGAACTGCAATGTGTAAGCAAGCTTGTTTACAAAAGCAGATTTAGCTTGTTATGCCTACAAGAGCATGAGTCTCCAGTCTCTTTGGGGGCTTGGGGTCTGGGTCAGTTTGTCCCTTTCACATTCCCCCCTTCCGAATTGTTCCTGGAGTTAAATCTTTGACTCCTCATATAAAGGGTTATAGTGAGATTTGAGGACCATCATTTTAATAGGCATGATGCTATTTTTGATATAGTTAAGCAAACTTCTAACAATACAGGGCCCCACAGTAATACCTATCAAGAGCAAGAGGAGGGGGTCAGCAATTGCTGAAATTAGGGTGGTTAGCCAGGGGGACCAGGAGAAGAGGGATTGATACCAGTTTCCTGAAACCTGATTTTGTAATTCTCGCTGCCTGATGTTTTTCCTCACTTGGGCGAGAGTTTCCCGTATTATCCCAGACTTATTGGCATAGAAGCAACAGACTTCCCCTAAACCCATGCAAAGGCCTCCTTGTTTTATGAAGAGGAGGTCTAAGCCTCTCCTGTTTTGGAGCACTACTTCAGTCAGGGAGTTTACCTGCTCTTCTAATCGGGAGACGCTAGATTCTAGTAAACTTAGGTCTGCATTGACTTGTGCGCTTAGTTTTGGTCCCCCACGACCAAGGAGGCTGTACCTATGGCTGTAGATCCTGCAACACCCAGACTTACAAGAAGGGGCACTAGTATGGGGATGGCGCATTTAGCTCGCGGAAAATCTGGGAGCCGGAGATGCTCCCTTCCCTCTGTTCCTTGATATATATATATATATATACACTTGGGGTAAAATATGTACCAGGACGCAGAGTTCCGAGGTGGCCTGAAGGTGCTGCAGGGCCACACATGGGGTGATGCCCCACGTGCAGGCAAACCAAGTGGTGGGGGGAGCTACAGCCAATCGGGGGCTTTTAGAGTTTGGGAGGTCTGCGGCATTAATTCGGGAGGTGATGTTGCAGGATGCCTGAAGGGGAGAATTTGTCAACGGAAACTGTGGAGAATATAGGCAAGTTCCCTGCCCCTGGAGGTTCCCCAAGGTTAAAGTTGGGTGGGGACCCCAAGGGCACAGTCCTCGAGATTGAACCGTGGTTAGATTGAGGATCTGTATGTTTTTCTCTGTGTCTCCTATAGGGGAAACAGCCCCGATTCCCACGTAATATGGGGGGTGGGGATCCAGGCATAGCCAGCTGTCCTTGGCCAGATCAGGACGAGTTGCATTAATGAGCCGGTAAACTGCCGATAGCATAGAAAGAAACTGATCGCTGAGTGATGGAGATGGCACAGAGGTGTTCCCAGCGGAGGGAGATGGCATAGAGATGTTCCCAGTGGAGGGAGGAAAAACATCAGGCAGCGAGAATTACAAAATCAGGTTTCAGGAAACTGGTATCAATCCCTCTTCTCCTGGTCCCCCTGGCTAACCACCCTAATTTCAGCAATTGCTGACCCCCTCCTCTTGCTCTTGATAGGTATTACTGTGGGGCCCTGTATTGTTAGAAGTTTGCTTAACTAGTTCTCTTATAACAGGATTAGGAGGTTCGGGTACATGTAGAATGATATTGTGGATGGGTCCTACCGGGTTGAGAGTGTGGGGGGGTACGTTTCCTTTGTATGGTGAATAGCATTCCGGGGTCACGTCCTGTGACATACATTCTGAGCCCCCACGTTTTACCTGCTTCCCATACCTTCTGAATGCTGAAAGGGTCCCAGTGGGTTACAGTTAACCTCAATGGGTTACAAGTTTTTAATTGACTACATGGGGATGGGGACGATAGTCTCCGAAGGTTTATGTAGGGATCACTGTTTTTCCAGGAGCTATAGTTTCACATCCCCATGCAGTGCAGTGGAACTGTTGGGGTTTATGACAATGGTAGGGACTGGCAGCTGGGCAGGCGTAAAACTCAACGTCTGCGAGGAACTTCTCAGATCTTAGGACCCCCCAGTGGTGGGAATGACATGCATCTCTCCTCTTGCCATTATCCCTACAAAATGTTGACGCTCATGCTAACAAGGTCGGCCATAGCTTACAAAGATCAAAATTAAAAGCCGGCTGGTCGCTCCCGTGTTAGGAGGCGACTACGCTCCGGTGACCGTGTCTAATTTTTTTTTTTTTTGAGTTGGAGTCTCACTCTGTCGCCCAGACTGGTGTGCAGTGGCCACTCCCGGCCACCGCAGCCTCGACCTGCTGGGCTCCGGCGATCCTTCCGCCTCAGCCTTCCAAGTAGCTGGAACTACAGGCGCGCGCTACCACGCCCGGAGTCCCGAGTGTAATTGCCCGGGGTGTAGTGATTCCGGGCAGGGATATAGAGGGAGATTAAAGTTAAGAGTCCGAAACACGCAAAAGTCTTATCTTTAGGGGGTCCCCTCCGGTGGCGGGCTTGACGACCTTCCATTTCTCCGGGTGTGACCCCGTCGCTGCCTTTACTTGCCAGTGATGAATCCAAGGGCGGAAGCAGTTGGTGTTGTCAGAATGACCACGTGGGGACCCTTCCACCTGGGGATTAGAGCCTGGGTCTTGTGTCATTTTATTCAGACCTGGTCACCGGGCTGGAATGGGTGAGGGATTTCTGGGGCTGGTTTTTGGAGAGCCGCCCACATAGTCTCTGTCTGTTGAACTTTTTGGAGCCCCTGTAGTGACTGAAGTAAAAATTATGGTTAGACAGTTCCACCGTGTATTCCATCCCAACCTTCGGGAGTAACGGCGGGGCCGTCTGAAAAGGATTTCAAAGGGGGTGAGGCCCTTAATGTAGGGAGTACATCTGGCCCTTAAGAAGGCGTAAGGTAGGAACGTTACCCATCCTTTGCTGGTCTCTTGAGGTTAATTTAGTTAGGGTTTCCTTTAGCGTCGGATTCACTCTTTCTACCTGCCCTGAACTTTGGGGATGGTATGCACAATGTAAATTCCAATTTATCCCCAAGGCCTTTGCCATACCCTCAGTGAGCTTTGAGACAAATGCTGGGCCATTGTCTAAGCCTATTGAGATAGGTAAGCCATACCTTGGGACTGTGTCATCCAAGAGCTTTTTAACTGTGACTGAAGCAGTTTCGGTTTTTGTAGGAAATGCTTCATTCAACCCATCCCAAGAAAGTGTCTACCAATACCAACAGGTATCTGTATCCATACTGCCCCGGCTTTATTTCTGTGAAATCTATCTCCCGATGCCTCCCAGGGATTAGTCCCCTATTCTGGACCCCTTGGGTGAATACACTGACCTTAGCGCCATTGACCTGTTGGCCGGGGATGCAACTTTGAAGGAGTTTCCTGCACCAGCTGGTCCAGATAGGAAAGAAAAGATTCTTTCCCTATGAGTTCAGTTAGTTTTGTTTTCCCTAAGTGGTTCCCTCATGGAGCTGACGCAGGAGCTGCTGTCCTAAGGCTTGAGGGAGAAAAATTCTGCCATCCTGGAGTTGTAGCCAGCCACTTGGGATTTGGGGTATATTTAGCTTCTATGCGGTAAGGAGATCCTCCTCCACGTATTTCGATGGCTTATTTAGGACTGGAGGAGGCAATGCCAGCCGGCAGGCGGTTCTGCAATAAGCAGCTTCTCTGGCTGCTTGGTCTGCCTTTCTGTTTCTTATTGCTTCCTTTGAGTTCCCTTTTTGGTGGCCCGGGCAGTGAATAATGGTCACTCTTTTAGGGGCCCAGATTGCCGCTAGTAAGTCTAGAATTTTTGCTTTATTTTAAATAGTTTTCCCCTCCGCCATGAGCAGCCCCCTTTCCCTGTAGATTGCCTGTGGACATGTGCAGTAGCAAAGGCATACCTGCTGTCAGTGTAGATGGTTACAGTTTTTCCTGTGCCCGCTTTTAGGGCTTCCATCAGCGTAATTAGTTCCGCTTTCTGGGCTGATGTCCTTGGAGGGAGAGCCTCAGCCCAGACAGTTCCCTGCAGAGTGACCACTGCTGCCCCCGCATTACCTGACCCCATCCTGCATGAAGCTGCTGCCATCCGAGAAAAGGGTTAGATCAGGACTTGTTCTTGGGACGTCTGTTAAATCCCATTGCAACTTCTGTAGAGTGACTTCGAAACAGCCGTGGGGTGGTTCTGTAGCGCTTTCTTCTGGTCACAGGGTTTCAGGGTTTAAACTGGTGGTGTGCTGAAACTTGATACGGTTGATCTAGGAGCAGTGCTTGGTAACGAGTTCTTCCGGCATTTGACATCCATTTGTTAGGGGCCCCTCGGAGCAGAGACTCCACCGCATGTGTGGCTGTAATGGTTAAATTCTGTCCCAGTGTTAGCTTGTCTGAGTCTTTTACTATGGCAATGGCCGCAATGACTCGCAAACAGGGCGGCCAGCCTGAAGCTACTGGGTCTAGTTTCTTTGACAAGTAGGCCACTGGTCTATTCCATGGGCCAAGTCTTTGGGTTAGGATTCCCCGGGTGACGCCACGCCTCTCGTCTACATAAAGGTGGAAAGGTTTTTCAATATCCGGCAGGGCCAGGGCCAGGGCCGAAACCAGAGTGTTTTTAAGGGCTTGGAAAGCCTTTTCGCCTTCCGGGGTCCATTGGAAGTTAGCCCCTGGCCCTTTGGTAATTTCATATAGGGGCTTTGTGAGTTTTGCAAACTTAGGGATCCACAGGTGGCAGTATCCCACCATTCCCAAGAATTCTGGAACCTGCCTTTTGTTTCCTGGGACCGGGATGCCTGTTATAGCCCGAATGCATTGGGCAGTTAGAGATCTCTTAGCTCCTTTGAGGTTGTATCCAAGGTAAGTGGCTATAGTTACACAGAGCTGAGCTTTCATTGCTGACACTCAGTACCCCAGAGTATGAAATTCCTTAAGTAGGTCCCTGGTGGCATGCAGGCACTCACCTTCTGATGTAGCCACAATTAGCAGGTCATCTACATACTGTAGCAGATCATTCCAGGGTGCTGTTGCCAGAAGGCTCAGAGGTCCTATCTAAGTGTGGGAGAGTTCTTAAATCCTTGTGGGAGCCATGTCCAGTTAACTGGCCATTTCCCCCTTTCTCAGGATCTGTCCATTCAAAGGCAAACAAGAGCTGGCTCTACTTAGCCAGGGGAATGCTGAAGAAAGCGTCCTTAAGTTCCAGGATGGAGTTGGCTAGGTGGCTCAGCCTGTAATCCTGCACCTTTGGGAGGCTGAGGTGAGTGGATTGCCTGAGCCCGTGGGTTCGATACCCATCTGGGCAACTTGGTGAGACCTCATCTCTACAATAAATCAAAAAATTAAGCCGGGCTCGGTGGCTCAGCCTGTAATCCCGCGTCTTTGGGAGGCTGAGGTGAGTGGATTGCCTGAGCCCACGGGTTCGAGAACCGCCTGGGCAGCGAGACCTCATCTCTATAATAAATCAAAAAATCAACCGGGCGTGGTAGCGCATGCATGTAATTCCGGCTACTTGGAAGGCCGAGGTGGAAGGATCGCCGGAGCCCAGCAGGTTGAGGCTGCGGTGGCCGGGAGCGGCCACTGCACTCTAGTCTGGGTGACAGAGTGAGACTCCAACCCCCCCCAAAAAAAAAAAAAAATTAGCTGGGCATGGTAGCACACGCCTGTAGTTCCAGCTACTCGGAAGGCTGAGGTGGAAGGATCGCTGGAGCCCAGCAGGTCAAGGCTGCGGTGGCCGGGAGGGTGCCACTGCCCTCCAGCCTGGGCGACCGAGTGAGACTCCAACTCAAAAAAAAAAAAAAAAAAGATCTAGGACGGTGTATGCTTGCCTTTCTGGGGAGAGTCCACCCAGGAGAGTGTACGGGTTAGGAATCGTGGGGTGGATATCCTCCACTCGCCTATTGACTTCCCTTAAGTCCTACACCGGTCAGTAATCCCCGTGCCAGCTTTTTGGACTGGAAGCAACGGGGTGTTCCAGGGCAAGTGGCACGACACTAAGATTCCCACCTGCCATAGGCGCTGAATGTAGACTGCAATACCCCTCCAGGCTTCCTGGGATATAGGGTACTGCCTTACCCTAATAGGCGTTGACTGGCTCTTGAACTGAACAATGACCAGCGGCTGATGAGATGCCAGCCTGGGACGGTTTGATTTGACCCATACGTGGGGAAACTCAATCTGCAATTGAGCTAGCAAAATGGTGTTTGAAGAGTCTAGTGGTTGCTTATCCTCCATCAGCACGTATTCTTCACTTAAAGGAACAGTAACGAGAATTTTTGCTGGTGTCTCCAGCTGGTTTAATTTTACCGTGGCAGTGGTTTCTTGAAAGCCTATGTTGGCTTTAAGCTTGTGTAGGAGATCTCGTCCCAAGAGTGGGTACGGGCAATCTGGCATTACTGGGAACGAATGTGTAACTTCCCCCTTTCCCAAGTTGACCATTCTTTCGGTAGTCCATGGGACCAACTGGGTCCCAGTTGGCCCCTGAACCAGGGTTCGTTTTTGGTGCAGGGGGCTGCTATCCCTTTGTAGGACCGAATTTGCAGCCCCTGTGTCTACCAGAAAATGAACGGGTTCACCCCCCTCAGTAAGCTTCACCCTGGGCTCCAGGGGGTGGGTGGGGGGTACTGCTAGAGCCCTGGCCCCATCAGTCTGTCTGCAGCTGAAGCACTGGAGTAGGCGGTGGTGGTGGGTACTCTCCTGAACATGGGGAGGGAGCCTGCGGTCGGGGTGGCTTGTTTGGGCAATCTTTCACATAGTGTCCTAACTTTTTGCAGTAGGCACATTGGTCTTTTGCCAGTGGCTTCCTTTTGGAACCCTGTTGCCCCCTCTCCCAGCTGGCTGTTTCGGCCTGGCTTCTTCCAGAGTCACCACAACCACTTTGGCCATTTTCTTAGCCTGCCTATCCTTCTGGGAATCCCTGTTATTATAAACCCTCTGAGCCACCTCTGTTAATTCTGACAAACTTTTGCCTTTGAATCCCTCAATTTTTTGCAGTTTCTTTCTTATATCTGGAGCTCACTAGGAGGCTGTAACTAGTACCCTCCGGTTTTCTGGGGCCTCGGGGTCTATCAAAGTATACGTCCAGTAGGCCTCCATGAGTCACTCCAGAAAAGCGGTGGGAGATTCCTGCAGGCCTTGAATAACCTCACTTACCTTAGACAAATTTGTGGGGTGCCTTGCAGCAGCCTGGAAACCCCCCATTAGGGTCTGGCAGTAGGTGGTGAGATGCTCCCTACCTTGATCGGTGTTGGGGTTCCAGTTGGGTCTTTCAGTGGGAAAGACATGCTCCACACGGAACAGCTCTGCAGCCTGACATCTTGCCCCAGGACTAGTTTTCTTGCTTCCTGACGGATTCTCTCCCTCTCTTCCATGGTGAAGAGAGTTTGGAGAAGCTGTTGGCAATCATCCCATGTGGGCTGATGGGTGAAGGAGATAGTTTCTAAGAGAGAGATGAGGCCCTGGGGTCGCTCAGAAAATGGGGGGTTTTGGTTCCTCCAGTTATAGAGGTCACTAGTGGGGAAGGGGGCGCACACCATGAAGGGCAGGGCTCCCATTCCACCGACATCGAACCCTGGGATTTGTCACAAAGGAAGAATTGCCGGTTTTTGCGTCTCCGGGTTTCCCGAGGACGAATCCGGGCTCGTTGACTGGCTAGGGGCTGTTGGGCTCTCTAAGGAGGAGTGGGGAAGTGTGGGGTAGAGGGACTGGTAGGAGGACCCATTCCTATTGTGTGATGGACTGAGAACCTCTTGAACCCCTTGTTCCCGTCGGGGTATAGGGTACGGCAGGAGAATGTTGTTGTCCTCCGGTGGGTTCTGAAGGACCAGAGTTTTGGGTTTAGGAGTTTCCTGAAAAGCTAAAACATGAGAAGAGTTATTATTTTTCTTGACCTTTCTCATCCACAGTGGTTGTCGCATTACCAAGAGGTACCAGGAGGTGATATACAGGATCTAGTCTGGATGACGGTGATAGACAAACTGGCAGACTTTCTCCACTATGGTGGGATCAAAAGTACCCTCTGATGGCCAACTGCAATTAGGAAATGTGGGCCACTCAAGGAAGCAAAAGGTTGTTGGTTTACCCTTGTTTACCTGGTCACCCGAGTCTTGTGCTGCTTTCTGAAAATCCTTGAAGTGGCACAAGACCAGCTGTAGAGGGGTGTCAGGCTGAGAACATTGTTGTCCCATAATATCGACAGCTATGCCGGACACAACAGTGACAAACACCAAACACGAAAAGACAGGGACTGAACAAAGAGACTTAACTGCCCAAGGGCAAAACAGGAGATCCTGGTGACGTCTCACTGGGACCTCGGACCCCAGAATTAGTGCTACATCCAGCTTTCCTGAGGGTCTCTACAGGAGTGCACTCAAAACAGAAATCAGGAACCTGACTTACCTCTCTGAGGACTTCCAGAGACATTGTGAGTCTGCCAGAGATACAGGCCCAATCAAACCCAGAGAGTTCACGGGGATGCAGCCCCACAAGGCCCGTCGGTTAAAGCAGGTGCAATTTAAGCACTCGGTTATCCCGGACAAGCCCCCAAATGAAGTAGGGTCCGAGCGTTTAAATCACAGACACTGATACAAAGTTATAAGTAACAAAGGAGAGGTTTATAGCCAGGTTCAGCCATGGCCAGTGACCGCTTGCCGGAGAGGATTCCAAACCAGGGGGCATCAGCTGCAGCTGAGAGGAGTTTTTTATAGACCAAAACCATATCCTGGTAGCAACAGATGCGAGGAACTTTTCAGCTAGATAATCACAGTTGTCAAGGACTTTCCAAACTGCAATGCGTAAGCAAGCTTGTTTGCTAGCCAAACTGCAATGCGTAAGCAAGCTTGTTTACAGAAGCAGATTTAGCTTGTTATGCCTACAAGAGCATGAGTCTCTAGTCTCTTTGGGGGCTTGGGGTCTGGGTCAGTTTGTCCCTTTCACAGTAGATCTGTCCCAATGTTATGACAACTAGAACAAGAACGTCAAAGAAGGACCAAAGGACCACTTTGCCGTTTGTGCTGTAATTTATGGCTCTGTGTTTCCTCTCCCAAACTTTCATGGACTGTTGCTAGTGTTTACAGTGGTCACTGCCACTGCTAACTCGTTGGTCATTTCTTCTGGCTTGTTCTGGTAAGCTTCTGTTTCCATGTCTTTTCCTTTTGGGGCCTCCCCAATGTCAATGGTGAACATCACTATCTTTGGAGTCATGGTGGACATCCTATTACTAAAACAAAACTTTTATGTTCCGTCCATGTGAGTGGCGAATGTGTATTTCCCACTGAACTCTTGGTCTCCTTTATAAATTCCTTTATTACCAGGTCCTATAATCTCCATGTCAATGTCCAGGAAGCTGCCCTCGGCCACCTTGAAGATGAGGACCATCTTGGTGCCTGAGGTGACCATCTCAAAGAAGCACTCCTTGGTGTGCACATCCATGCTGATGAAGTAGCCCGAGGCTGTGGCCAGGAAAGCAGCCAGGAGCACCAGCAGCTTAGCAAGTGTCACCATGGTGGGGCCCAGGCCAAAGTCAGGATCCAGACTGTGGCCCCCAGAGCCACTGCCGTTGCTGCCCCACTGCTTTCTCCATTAAAAATAACTTAATGAGAATGACCTTTTGGTCTCAAATGTCTCAATTAAAAATACAAGGTACAGCCAGGCTCGGTGGCTCAGTCTGTAATCCCGCGCCTTTGGGAGGCTGAGGTGAGTGGATTGCCTGAGCCCGCGGGTTCAACACCCGCCTGGGCAGCGAGATCTCATCTCTACAATAAATCAAAAAATCAGCCGGGCGTGGTAGCGCATGCCTGTAATTCCAGCTACTGGGAAGGCCGAGGCAGAAGGATCGCCGGAGCACAGCACGTCGAGGCTGCGGTGGCCGGGAGCAGCCACTGCACTGCAGTCTGGGCGACAGTGAGACTCCAACTCAAAAAAAAAAAAAAAATACAATGTACTTAAATTTTTTCACATGTACAGAAGGTTTACCTCAGTCTCAATTAATAGCTGTGATTTGTCAATGTAAGGCCTGATGATTTTTTTTTTAAATCAGGATCTCATACTGTCGCCCAGGCTGGAGTGCAGTGGCATGATCACAATCACAGCTCATGGCAGCCTCTACCTCCTGGGCTTAGGCGATCCCTGCACCTCAGCATCCAAAGTAGCTGGGACTACAGGCATGCGCCACCACGTCCAGCTTATTTTTTAAAAAAATTTTTTGTGGAGACAAGATCTCACTATGTTGCCCAGTCTGGTCTCAAGTTCCTGGGCTCAAGCGATCCACCCAACTCAGCCTCCCAAGTGCCAGGATTACAAGTATGAGTCACTGTGCCCAGCAAGACCTGCTGGTTTTAATTCAGTCTTAGCTTTGTTTTGTGGAACAGAATAATACAGCTTTGGAAAAATCAATAACACTGGCAAGATCTATCAGCACTTTTGCCACTAATGTCAATATCTGTTTGCATGATTCTTTACTGTTTAGATGTTCCTCCTTATTAAGCAAATTCTGTCAAAGAAAACAAGTTAGGCAATAACTAGGAAATAAAAAGATTTAAATTTGTTCTTCTACTGAAAGAGCTCAGGGAAATCAGAGATAAATATGAACCCTTGATTTCAAGCAAATTCTCCTGGATAAAAATTCTGTTTATAAGGATTATTTAGTTTTGAAGTAAGTTTCCTAATGTAACTTCAAGAAAATATAATTTTTTAGTTCATTTATCTTTGATGAAGAAACTATACATCCAGTGTTTGCTTAGATAATGTAGTTTGATAAGCAAGAAGCAAGTTTATTTAAGGAATATAAATAATTAGTTCCTTATTTGTTGGCTATATACAACATGATATATGATTTGGTATTCTCCAAATCATTTCATAAATTGTAATCATATACCTAAAGATATGCATCAGATTATCTTAGACATGGTGCTTATTTCAGGGTAAGCTTTTGTCCTGAGGTGGTCTGATTTTAGTTTGTTTGTTTGCTTGCTTGCTTGCTTGCTTGTTTATTGAGTTGGCATCTCACTCTGTCACCCAGGCTGGAGTGCAATGACACCACCACAGCTCACCACAGCCTCCACCTCTTGGGCTCAGGTCCCGTCTCAACCTCTCAAGTAGCTGGGACTACAGGAGCGTGCCACTATGCCAGGCTAAATTTTTGATTTTTTGTAGAGACCAGGTTACCCAAGCTGGTCTCGAACTCCCTCTGGGCTCAAGCAATCCTCTCGTCTTGGCCTCCCAAAGTGCTGGGATTGCAGGTGTGAGCCACTGCACCCGGCCAGGAATGGTCTAATTTTTTTTTTTATTTTTTATTTGGAGTCTCACTCTGTTGCCCAGACTGGAGTGCAGTGGCTGCTCCCGGCCACCGCAGCCTCGACCTGTTGGACTCCAGCGATCCTTCCGCCTCAGCCTTCCAGGGATGGTCTAATTTTAAGGAAGCACAAGATTGTTGTTTGTTGAATAGTGAAAGGGAAATTCTCCCTCATTCTGAAGTAGCTCTGGTTACTGTTGGCAGTAATAATTAAGTGAGGATCCTGGCATCCTGGAAAGCAAAGCTTTGGTAGGATGAAACTGGGTTCTTGGCTAGTAATTGTTTATCATCCAAATCATGACATTTATAGGAACAAAAGGGATGTTCTTAATAATTATACTAGGATAAAAGCATAAGCAGAACTGTTTTAAGCAAATCAGGATCCATAGTCATTCTAGTTCTTGTTAATACCCCAGTTCTTGCTGATACTGTTGAATACCTGGACCAAACTATACTTGAAGCCTAATCTACCTCTGGACTTTTCAATGATATGAACCAATGTTTTCTTATTATTTAAGTCCATATGAGTTAGAAGTTCTGTAACTTACAATAGAAAATATCATAACTGATGTAGTGTCTCAACTTACTCCCAATTTTATTTCCCTGTTTTGAAGCTGTTAGAATTTGTGGACATGTCTGGAAACAATATTTAATAATCTCTCTTGATTATGTGATTATAAATACCACTCAGCTGACATTTCTGCATTCGGTCAGAAACCAGTTTCACATTCTGCCTATTCTTTTGAAACTTAAAATAAAATCAGCCTGTTGTGGTGGCTCATGTCTGTAATCCCAGCACTTTGGGAGGGTAAGGTTAGAGGATGACTTAAGATCAGGAATTCAAGATCAACCTGGGCAATATAGTAAGACCCCATCTCTACAAAAACTTTTTTTTTAAAATTTGAGTCAGAGTCTCACTCTGTCACCCAGGCTGGAGTGCAATGGCATGCCTATGGCCACTGCAGCCTCGACCTACTGGATTCAGGTGATCCTTTCTCCTCAGCCTTCCAAGTAGTTAGAATCACAGGCATGCGCCACCATGTCTGGCTAATTTTTTGATTTATTGTAGCGACGAGGTCTCACCATGTTGCTCAGGCTGGTCTTGAACCCCTGGGCTCAGGCAATTCTCTTGCCTCTGCCTCCCAAAGTGCTGGGATTGCCAGTGTGAGTCATCATATCTTATTATGAATTTTTTTGAATTATATTTTAGTAAGAAAAAAATGTTTTTGAGTTTTCTAATGACTCTTTAGGGTTCTGGCCCTTATTTATTTATTTGAGTTGGAGTTTCACTCTGTCACCCAGGCTGGAGTTCAGTGGCATGCTTCATGGCCACTGCAGCCTCGACCTGTTGGGTTCAGGTGATCCTTCCACTTCAGCCTTCTAAGTAGCTGGAACTACTTGTGCACGCCACCATGCCTGACTAACTTTTTGATTTATTGTAGAGATGAGGTCTCACGATCTTGTCCAGGCTGGTCTCGAACCTGTGGCCTCAGGCATTCCTCTTGCCTCAGCCTCCCAAAGTTTTGGGATTACAGGCACGAGCCACTGTGCCTGGCCTTCTACAAAAACTTTTTAAAAAAATTAATTGGGTGTGGTGGCACATGCCTGTAGTTCCAGCTACCTGGGAGGCTGAGGCAGGAGGATAGCTTGAGCCCAGGAGTTCAAGGCCACAGTGAGCTATGATCATAGCACTGCACTCCAGCCTGGGTGACAGAGTGAGACTCTGTTTCTAAAAAATAAGTAAAATAAAATAACTAAATATTACAATTTTATATTAGAGCTATTTAATTTCTTTGATAACAATCTGTACCAGAAGTGAGATTACATTTAATATAATATAAATCCATTTAATTAGGAACTGAATTGGCATATTCATTACTTTTTGGGCAACACTGTACAAAGCTTGGACAATAGTGAAACAAAACAATGGGAACTATTCTTTTTTTTTTTTTTGAGTTGAAGTCTCACTCCGTCGCCCAGACTGGAGTGAAGTGGCACACTCACGGTCACCCCAGCATCGACCCACTGGACTCCAGTGATCCTTCTCCATCAGCCTTCCAAATAGCCGGAACTATAAGCGTGCACTACCCCACCTGGCTAATTTTTGATTTATTGTGGAGACAAGGTCTCACAAAGCTGCCTGGGCTGGTCTCGAACCCGTGGGCTCAGACAATCCACTTGCCTTGGCCTCCCAAAGTGCTGGGATTATAGGCTGAGCCACTGAGCCTGGCCCAATAGGAACTACTAAAGAACTTTACCAATAAAGTGTTTTCTGACAAGGCAACTTACATCTCTCACATGCTGTAGTTTTATCCTCTTAATATACTCTCTAAAGGCAATATCTTGTGAGATTGTTTGATGCCCATGGGGTCTGCTGGTGACTGTATGTGTAATTTGCATTATGGATTCCAGGATTTTTTGGTATTGTGTATAATCCATGCTGTTTGAATTTTTTTTTTTTAAAGAAGGATTTATTGAGAGGAAAAAAGAGCTCCCACAGTGAGAGGGGACCCAAAGGGGTTGCCCTGTTTGAAGTTTTTTAGTCTCATTCCTACAACATTTCATTGATTCAGTTGATAGATTCATTCTTCACACATTTATCGTGTACCTAGTTTTGTATAAGGCATGAGCTAATTACAGGAGAACCTTTGCTGTCCAAGAGTTGCCATGTGGCTGGGGAGAGAGGACACACAACACCTAGACTTTTTTGTTGTTGTTGGGGTCTCACTCTGTCACCTAAGCTGGAATGCAGTAGCATGATCACGGATCACCCGTCTTGACTCCCTAGGTATAGGTGATCTCCTGCCTCAGGCTCCCAAGTAGCTGGGACTACAGGCACATGCCACCATGCCTGGCTAATATTTTTATTTTTATTTTTTGTAGAGACAAGGTCTCGTTTTTTTGCCCAGGCTGGTCTTGAACTCTTGAGCTCAAGTGAGCCTCCCTCCCCGATCCCCTAAAGTGTTGGGATTACAGGCATGAACCACTGCGCCCGGCCTTACACCTTGACTTTAATGCAAAACTTGTCAACTGGTGTGACCAGGCGAGTATTACAGGTGTGTCTCCTGACCTGTAACAGGTGGGGCCTGGACAGTGCCTCAGACTCCTGAGCAGTGTCAGCCATTCAGCCTGGGATTGCAAACAAATCTTAGCATTTTCTGCATGGGCTATGATTTGGAAAAAGATTTAAGGTGCTAAATGTCATAACAAGTATTACAAAATGCTTTGGAAGAAGAGAGGTGAATAATCTGCCCAAAGCACTTGAGAAGAGCTGGGCCTTGCCGGTAGCTAGGATTCCCACAGGCAGAAAGTGAAGAGAAGTGGAAAGTAATGATTTTAAAAAATACACACATGCTGTGATTCTGCAGTCCCCCTGATGGGAAGCTATTCTGCAGAAATTAAGCCAGCAGGAGGTAAAGACATATGTACAAAGATGTTTATTATAGCCTTGTTTGTTGTAGCAAAAGACTAGAAACAACATAATTATGTCAACAGCAGAATGGTTGAATAAATTATGGTATATCCATACTATGGAATGTCTGCAGCTTTTATTTTTATTATTCATTTGATTTAGAATTATGAGGTACAAGCGAGGATTTGCTACTTAGGTAGGCTGCATGCAGGTGAAGTTTGGGCTTCTAGCTGGTCCTCGCTCCCAGGTGGTGGACCAAGTACTCATTGTGTTGTTATGCACACCCCTCCTTCCTCCTTACCTCCCTCCACTTCCTCTCTCCCCCCCTTCCTCCCTTCCCCTCTTCCTCCCTTCCCCTGCTCCCCTAGCAGTGCCGAGGGACTGGTAATACCAACCTTGTGCTACTGGTTCAAGACCAGCCTGGGCATCAGCTTATAAGTGAGAACGGGAGGTATTCAGTTCTTTGTTTCTGTGATAGTTCACTTAGTATGACGTTCTCCAACTGCATCCAAGTTGCTGCGAAGGCCATGATTTTGTTCATTGGCAGCTTTTAAAAAGAATTAAATCTCTATATGTTGATCTGCAGTTGTAAAAACAAGTCACAATGGCAAGATAAATAGCTAGATCCATTTTTGTAAGGCAATGACTTATAAATGGGTGTTTGTTGATCTATGAATATGGAGAAAGGTGGACAAAGATATACCAGCTGTTAATATTGGTTATGTGGGTTGCAATGGTTAAGGGGATGGTGTTGGCTGATTAATTTTTCTTTTGTAGTTCTCTGTTCTATTGGTCTTGTTCCAATGGTCTTTTAAAATTGTCATTAAAGGCTGATGTTTGGAGCAGGAGACACAAACCCAGGGAAAGTGCAATAGATTGGAACTGAGTGTACACTTGTGAAATGTTAACTTCTTAAATGATTTCATTTCTATGGAAAAGAAAATTTAGTGCGTTTAGAACTTTATCTCCTTTCTGTTACTCTGTACTTTTCCCTTTTAATAATCTGACCTCGGTAAAGAAAGTCACATTCACCTGTACGTCTTGGCCTGGTGGTTTGAAGAATACTGAGGGTCAGGAGAAGGAGGATGGGGGTGACTAGCCCACCTGTATCTCTCTGCTGGTTACTTCCCCAGATCACCAGAGGTCCAGGTAGAGACCTAGGAAGAGCAAGCATTGGCGCAGACCTTGATGGGACAGTGGAGGCCAGGGAGTGGCTTCAAAGCTACAAGGCAAAGTCAGCACTCCTTCATTGCTAGAAGGGGCTAAGAGAAACAAGACATGCTCACGGTCATCCCAGCATTGACCTGCTGGGCTCCAATGATCCTTCCGCCACAGCTTTCCAAGTAGCTGGAACTACAGGTGCGAACTACCACTTGCGGCTCATTTTTTTATTTTTTTGAGTTGGAGTCTCACTCCATCGCCCAGGCTGGAGTGCAGTGGCACACTCATGGCCACCCCAGCGTCAACCTGTTGGGCTCAGGCGATCCTTCTGCCTCAGCCTTCCAAGTGACCGGAACTACAGGCACGCACTACCACACCCAGCTAATTTTTGATTTATGGTAGAGATGAGGTCTCGCTAAGTTGCCGGGGCGGGTCTTGAACCCACGGGCTCAGGCAATCCACTTGCCTTGGCCTCCCAAAGTGCTGGGATTACAGGCTGAGCCATGGAGCCCAGCCAAGGCATGCCTTGATAAACGTAATGATCACCCAGGGGTTGTCGTGCCATTTCCCGTCCACTGCTTCAGCATAATGTAGACTTATGCTATGACTTAGGAGCAACAGTTTCCTGGTGTGTGGGTGTTTCTGAATATCTGTGTTTCTATAGGCGGAGAACACTTCCACCTCTTGTTACTGTCCAAGTCCACCAAAATGTTTTCTAGCATGTTTACGACTATTTTTCAGAAGCCTCATTAGGTCAATTTTCCACCGTAGAGACTAGAATATGGGCTGTGCTTGGAACTCTACTTTGGGAAAGATTTCTTATTTTACAGACATGTCAACACAATGGAATGACTTTACTTAAAACACTATACTCATTCTAGTTCCTTCCTCCTCAACCTCTCTTTTAAAATAACACTCATTGTTGTTAGATTTTTTTGGTGTCGTTTGCCAAAGCACCACAGTCTCAATGTAGAAACTCGGAAAATTCAGTAATGCCCAAGCAACATTTTGGTACCATCGTTTGGAGATAGTTTTGAACATTTTTTTCTTTAAACGGTAACGGGGTGTTGCGAACTTTTTTGTAAACCACCTTTTTTCTTTTCTACCACTTTCTACTTTTTGGTTTTTTTTGGGGGGGGGGGCAAGGACTACCTTTCTCTACCCCGGGTCGCAATCCCAACCATCCCGGATTGCCGCCGGCAGATAGAGGGCGGGATACCGCCCCGCCCATCCGGAGGCCGCCGGGCCTAAGTGGGCGCGGCCCCTTTAAGGAGCCGGAGCTGGGGGGCGGTCCCCACGCTGATTGGCGGAGCTCGGAGCCACGTGGCCGTCTCGGGGCTGCTGCTCTGCGGCGGCGGCTGTCGGGGGGCTCTGGCGGGCGGGCGCCGCCTGTCCCCGCCGAGGGAGCGAGTTGGCAGATGTGCTTGAGGAGGTCCCTGGTCGGCCTCACCTTTTGTGCCTGCTACCTGGCTTCTTACCTCACGAACAAGGTGAGGGGGGCGAGCGCGGGAGGCGGTGATTGCACGTGGGAGAGTCGCGTCCCCTCATCGGACGGGTGACAGATGCAGCCTCAAGCTTTTTTTGTTTTTGTTTTTTTCCGGTTGGCAATGGAAAGGAAGCCGCTTCCGTGTGGGATGCTCTTTTACAAGTAGGATTTGTTGATCTGGGCTATCCTCGTTTCCCGCCCTGCAAAGCATCCTGTACCCTGTACGTCTCCTGGGAACCAGGATGTTTTGACTGATCATTTCCTGGGAGCTTTATTTTGGGTTGTGTGGACTACTTTCAAGGGAAAGCAATTGGTTCCTGTTCCCTCGGGGAAGGAGGAGTCAGAGAAGAAATCAGACACCTCCTACCTTCTTTCCAGATGCGCCCCTGCCGCAGAACCCAGCAAGGTTCTAGAAGCCTTTAAATAGAAGAGATTAATTCATCACCCCTCACACCAGCGGCTCCCAAATCGATTTTTATATGTCTCCATCCCAGGCACTTCCAGTATATTTAAGAGTTTTGGGTGTACTTTAAAAAAAAATAAAACGTGACTAAGTTTAAAATAGCTCATGAAACTCTTTTGATGAAGAGGCAGAGAAGTACTGATGCCATGTTTTGGTTGTGGTTTTGTTAGAGGGAAGCTGGCTTGGGTTTGGTACCTTGTTCCATACAGTGGGCGTGGCTAAGACTTCACCTGTTGGCCTGGACCCTGGGAGGACCTGAGCAGCAGTGGTGATACTGGGCCCAGGATCACCTTCCCCTACTGTGGCGTCTCTACTGCTGTTTCCCCACTTGCTCTGCATTTGCTTCTCCATTGCTCCCCATTCTCCCCATTTTCTCCCCCATCTTGCTTTCTGGGAAAGAACCAGCATTTCCTTATACCCTCTCTCTTAAAGTGATTACTTTCTTTAGTGTATTCAGAGGATGCTCCCCAGCCCTTTCTCCCTGACAAGTTGATTCTTAGTTATGGTGATGGGCCTTTGAAGATCCATAAATGCTGTCCTACTGGGAGGCAGTGATGCGTTTACATTCTAGCTGCGCTTACTTGGTCTTTGGGACATTCATCTCTCTAAACCTGAGTTTTTTAACTTTAAGATGGGATACAGTCTTCTTGAAAGGGTTATGAGGTTCATGGAAATGATGTTTGTAAGGTGGTTGGCCTGGTCCCCACCATGGTGGTAAATGCTCCAAAAGGTGTTAGTTACTCTGGAAGAAAAGAAAGGACAATCATTTGTTTATGGTGTGACATGGTTATTATTCGCTTTTAACAGATTTGCTTTATTCTCATGGGACATGTAGCTAAACTAAGATTATATATACTTATATTAATATATTATATATTAATATACTGTATATGTAATTATATATTAATATGATATACAATTGTCTACCTAATCTGATGGATATACTGATAACATGTTACTTTAAAACAGAATTACCTTCCTTTTATTTCCATATAATCATTAAATGGGGCAGATTGATGTCTTTCATGAAAGCCCACAAGCCATGACATTGGTTAGGCAAAAAACATTTTATCTAGGGAAAAAAAAGTCCAGCAGGCAAATAACATATAGTTTATAGATATCTATACCCAATAAATTAAAAATCGATGCCACAAATGCAAAAGCACACCTAGGGATACTGTCTAAAGAAGGAGAAGGTGAGCTCAAGAGTGAAGAAGAGGTGGGAGGGCCAGGTAGGGATGCAAGAGTTGGTTATACATCACAGAGAGGTGGTTGTGTCTCATGGGTCTCTGGTGAGGAACTTTGTAGCTCTTCGAAGCTCTGAACCTTTTTTTTTTTTTTTTTTGAGTCCAGGTCTTACTCTGTGGCTTAGGCTGGAGTGCAGTGGCATGATCACTGCTCACTGCAGCCTCTGCCTCCTGAATTCAGGCAGTCCTTCTACCTCAGGCTCCTGAGTAGCTGAGACTACAGGCTTTTAAATAAATTTTTTTGTAGAGACGAGGTCTCACTATGTTGCCTTGGCTGGTTTTGAACTCCTGGGCTCAAGCAATCCTCCCGCTTCAGTCCCAAAGTGCTGAGATTACAGGCATGAGCCACTGTGCCCAGCCATGAATGCGTTAATTTGATAAGAAAAATGCTAAAACCTCAGTGAAAATAAATGGATAAAAGGCACGGATAGTCAATTTATTGAAAAAAGAGATAGCAAGTGGATAATATGTATAAGAAATTTTTTTTTTTGGAGTTGGAGTCTCACTCTGTCACCCAGACTGGAGTGCAGTGGCTGCTCCCGGCCACCACAGCCTCGACCTGCGGGGCTCCGGCGATCCTTCCGCCTCAGCCTTCCAAGTAGCCGGAATTACAGGCATGCGCTACCACGCCCGGCTGATTTTTTTTTTTATTTATTGTAGAGATGGGGTCTCGCTGCCCAGGCAGGTCTTGAACCCTTGGGCTCAGGCAATCCACTCACCTCAGCCTCCCAAAGGTGCGGGATTACAGGCTGAGCCACCGAGCCTGGCTCATAAGAAATTTGCTTATACTCCTTTCAACGTCTCCCAACTTGCTCCTTCTCTTTCTCATATCACTGCTAAGATCTTGCTCTTCTGCTAAATAGCATTTTATCTGAGCGACACTTCTCAGTGACACAGGTAACTGCTGAAAGGAGACATGTGTAGGACTTAGATTCCATTTGTTATAGCTTTCATTTTTCTCTGTTCTTTAGTGAGGTGAGGAGAGAGGTTCAGGATCTTTGATCACCTTCAGTATCTAGGCCAAAGCTAAGCGTGCAATAAACTAAGTAAATATTTGTTGTCATAATGAAGCTTGTTAAGGATGTTACAGGACATGACTTAGATGCTTGCTTTTCTTTCTCCATTTTAGAATGAAAATATCAGGGAAAGAAGGGAGGAGCACATTGAATTCTGTGTTAAATGAACTTCAGGGAAGAATGATAAATGTGGAACAGAGCACAGACAGTTTTGCTGTAACTGTGGAGCTCAAACAGGGAATTCTACGTGGACTTATCCTTGGGGAGGAAAGTAGACCTGTAAACTTGCCCAACACTGGTCCACTTAATTTTTTTTAGGTCATGTGAAAAATCAGTAGAGTCCTTGCCTAAAGCTGTTTAATGGTTTTAGACTTTTAAAACATTCTTAAAGAGGCCAGTTGTGGTAGCTCACGTCTGTAATCCCAGTACTTTGGGAGGCTGGGGAGGAGGTTCTCTTGAAGCCAGGTGTTGGAGACCAGCCTAGGCAACCAAATGAGATCCTGTCTCTAACAAAAATTTAAAAATTAGCTGGGCTTGGTGGTGCATGCCTGTTTCCCAGCTCCGTGGGAATCTGAGGTGGGAGGATTGCTTGAACCCAGGAGTTTGAGGCTGTAATGAGCTGTAATCGCACCATTGCACTTCAGCCTGGGTGACAAAATGAGACCCAGTCTCAAAAAAAAAAAAAAATCCTAAAACGTTCAATAATAGGAAAACATTGAAAAGATACTCAGAAGGATGAAACACAATTTCTTCATTCATAAGGTGCCATAAGTTTATTTAAAAGATATAATAGATATGCGTAGGGCGCTTCACGGCGCGCAGGCGCAGGATGCCCCACAGGCTGGGAAGCTAAGCAGGGTCGCTCCTGGTGAGCCCTTGGATGGGAGACCTGACGCCCAGAGAAATGCGTATTGACCTTATCTGAGATAGGTTTTTTTTTTGTTTTTTTTTGAGTTGGAGTCTTACTCCGTCGCCCAGACTGGAGTGTACTGGCCACTCCCAGCCACTGCAGCCCTGACCTGCTGGGCTCTGGCGATCCTTCTGCCTCAGCCTTCCAAGTAGCTGGAACTACAGGCATGCGCTACCACACCCGGCTAATTTTTTTATTTATTGTAGAGATGAGGTCTCGCCAAGTTGCCCAGGTGGGTCTCGAGCCCACGGGTTCAGGATTTTTTAAAAATTTTGATTTGAGTCGGAATCTTACTATGTCATCCAGGCGGGAGTGCAGTGGCACCCCAGCCTCTACCTGCTGGGCTCAGGCGATCCTTCTGCCTCAGCCTTCCAAGTAGCTGGAATCACAGGCATATGCCACCACACCTGGCTAATTTTTTTTTATTGTAGAGATGAGGTCTCACCAAGTTGCCTAACTGGCCTCAAACCCGTGGGCTCAGGCAGTCCTCTCACCTCTGCCTCCCAAAGTGCTGTGATTACAGGTATGAGCTACTGTGCCCAGCTGAGATAGTTTTTTTTTTTTTAATCCTTAAACTGCCTACAGCACAGCAAAAATTATGACACCTATGCAGAATTAGTTAAAAAAAAAATCTTTTAATGCAAAACACATACAAAACCCTAAAAAAAAATTTGGAGAACTACAAAGGAAAGAAAGACAAGGATGTCGTTCTACTTGAAGAGAAACAAAGAAGGAACTGGATTTTTAGGTAAGCTAGACCATATAGTGGATACCCTGAGAAAACAGACTATGGCTAAGGATGTTTTCTCCAGAGTTGCTATGGTTGCAGCATGATGGTTCTGGCATCTGGGAAGATGCTGAGTGTTTGAGCATCTTCTGCATGGGACCCAGCTGCTGTGCTTTCCAGTTTGCTCATGATCCCAGCTCCATTTCCCAGTTAACAGTCTTTGGATGGTCCTGGGGAAAGCAGGCTCACTCCCTTAAGTGTGAGTTGGAAATTCGTTTGCCCAGTAGAAACAAGGTCTTGCTCTGTTGCCTAGGATGGAGTGCAGCGGTGTAATCGTAGCTCATTGTAACCTCAAACTCATGGGCTCAGATGACCCTCCCACCTCAGCCTCCTGAGTAGCTAGGACTGCAGGTACACACCACCACATCTGACTAATTTTTGTGTAGAAATAGGGCCTTGCTATGTTGCCTAGGCTGGTCTACAACTCCTGGTCTCAAGTGATCCTCCCACCTCAGCCTCCCAAGTGCTGGGATTACAGGCATGGGAGCCAACACACCCGGCCCCTTTTTCAAACTTAAATATACTTGCATAATGTGCTTATGTTTCTTCAGTAGGAATTTCTGTAATTTATGGTCTGTCAATTGTCTAATCATTTGAAATGTCCAATAATCTGGTATTTGTTTTTCAGTTTGTCCTGTCTGTCTTGAAATTTACCTATCCTACATTATTCCAAGGGTGAGTATCTTTTATGTTCTTTATACACATTATTAAATGTTCTTTGAAATAGTTTTAATAACTGTATAGATTTTTCGTCAAATAGACAGACTGTACTTTATTTAGCCATCCTATTAATGGGCATTTAAATTGTGTTCCCTTTTGGGAGTATAAAAGCAATGTTATCTGACATTTTTGTGTTCAGATCTGTCAAATTTCTAATTATTTATTCGGGATTGACTCCTACATAAGACATTTGGGCAGCTGCAGTGGGAGTAATTGAGCCCAGGAGTTTGAGACCAGCTTGGGCAGCATAGTGTGACCCTGTCTCTACAAAAAATCAAAAAATTATCTGGGCATGGTATGTGCGACTGTAGTCCTAGTTGCTCAGGAGGCTGAGGTGGAAAAATCACCTGAGCCCAGGAGGTCGAGGCTGCGGTGAGCCATGATGGTGCCACTGCATTCTAGCCTGGGCAACAGAGTGAGATTCTGACTCAAAAAAAGAAAATAAACTTGGGATTAAGTATATGAACTTCCTTAGTATTCTTGAATATTAACAAATTATTTTCCAAAAATTTTTTACCAATTTTCATTGCCACCTAGCCTGTATATGAAAATTTCTATAAATGTTACACTGAGACTTTGACTCTCTTTTTGATTTCATGAACAAAAAAGTATATTGTTTTGTTTTATAATTTCTTAGATTATTCATGAAGTTCAACAGTTTTCTCATGCATATTATTCAATCATATCTCTTTTTTCAGTGAATTGTCTATTTGTGCCTTTTTAAAAATGAAACTTTCAATACTATATATTTTTAAAAAGACAGACAAGGTTTCACTATGTTGCCCAGGCTGGTCTCAAACTCCTGGCCTCTATCAATCTTCCTGCCTTGGTCTCCCAAAGTGCTAGAATTACAGGTGTGAGCCACCATACCTAGCCTATTAGTGTCTTCTATCTATTTTCGTTTTTTTTTTTTTTTTGAGTTGGAGTATCACTCTGTTGCCCAGATTGGAGTACAGTGGCCGCTCCCGGCCACCACAGCCTCGACCTGCTGGGCTCCGGCGATCCTTCCGCCTCAGCCTTCCAAGTAGCTGGAACTACAGGCACTCGCTACCATGCCTGGCTAATTTTTTATTTATTGTAGAGATGAGGTCTCGCCAAGTTGTCTGGGGGGGTCTCAAACCTGTGGGCTCAGGCAATTCACTTACCTCGGCCTCCCAAAGCACTGGGATTACAGGCTGAGCCACCGAGCCCGGCTATCTATTTATTTTCACTAGGGTTTTAGTATTTCTTAAAAGTAATGTAATGAATTCTTCATATTTTAAGGATGCCAATCACTTATCCAACACATTTATTTGGAATTTTTTTTGCAATTCGTTTATAATTATTTTGGTTATGTAAATGTTTTATTTTTATGTGGACAAATATATTGATTGTTTATTTTTATTTATTTATTTATTTTTTGAGGCCACCTAGATCTTCCAAAGTGCTGGGATTACAGACATGAGCCACTGCACCTGGCCTGATTGTTTCTTTTATGATTTCTTCCATTGCTTTTTGTTTTTTGGGGTTGTTTTTTTTTTTTGTCTTTTCCTCAGTGTGAAGCTTCCATTGCTTTTATGTGTATTCTTCCCTATCACAAGATCATTTAGTCACCTACATTTCATTAAAGCTTTTTCAATATTTAATCATTGTTGGTTTATTTTAGCATATGGTGCAATGTCAGGAGATTGCCCCAGCCCCAACAGTTAACTAATGTATACTAGCCTCATCTGTTGTATAATCCTTCCTTTGGGTTGTTAATAGCATATACAGATGGTCCCAAGTTATGATGCTTCAATTCAGAATTTTTCAACGATAGAACCATATGCATTCAGTAGAAACTGTACCTCACATTTTGAATCTAGATCTTTTCCTGGGTTAGCGATACTCCCGTGATGTTGGATAGCTGCCACGCTAGTCGGCCACACTGATGTCAGTGTTCTGAGCTCTTTGAAGGTGGGCTGGGCTAAGCTATGGTGTGCAGCAGATTAGGGGTCTTATGTGCATTTTCAACTTACAATATTGTCAAGTTCTGATGGATTTGTCAGGACATAACACCATGTAAGTCAAGGAGCATCTGTATATAGTCTTTTTTCTTTCTTTCTTTTTTAAGTTGACATCTCACTCTGTCACCCAAGCTGAAGTGTAGTGGAACACTCGTGGCCACTGCAGCCTCGACCTACTGGGCTCAGGCAATTTTTCTGCCTCAGCCTTCCAAGTAGCTTGCACCACAGGCCCACCATACCCAGCTAATTTGTTTGATTTATTGTAGAGGCGCGGTTTTGAGCCAGGCTCGGTGGCTCAGCCTGTAATTCCAGCGCTTTGGGAGGCTGAGGTGAGTGGATTGGCTGAGCCTGCAGGTTCGAGACCCGCCTGGGCAACTTGGCGAGACCTCATCTCTACAATAAATCAAAAAATTAGCCGGGCGTGGTAGCGCGCGCCTGTAGTTCCAGCTACTTGGAAGGCTGAGGCGGAAGGATCTCCGGAGCCCAGCAGGTCGAGGCTGTGGCCACCGCACTCCAGTCTGGGCGACAGAGTGAGACTCCGACTCAAAAAAAAATAAATTAGCTGGGCATGGTGGTGCATGCCTATAGTTTCAGCTACTTGGAAGGCTGAGGCAGACGGCTCGCCGGACCCCAGCAAGTCAAGGCTGCAGTGGCCGTGAGCGTGCCACTGCATTCCAGTCTGGGTGACGGAGTGAGACTCCAACTCAAAAAAAAAAAAAAAAAAAAAGAGAGACCTGGTTTTGCCATGTTGCCCGGGCCGATCTTGAACCCACGGGCTCAGGCAATCTTCTCATCTACATTTCCCAAAGTGCTGTGATTACAGGCGTGAGCCACCATGCCTGGCTGTCATTTTTCTAGATTCTCTTTGGGTAAACTCAAGAATTACTTTGTCAAGTTCCTCCCTAATATATCATAGCAAACTTTTTTTTTTTTTTGAGTCAGAGTCACACTCTGTCATCCAGGCTGGAGTGACACAATCATGGCTTATCACAGCCTCAACCTCCTTGGCTCAGATGATCCTTCTGCCTCAGTCTTTTGGGTAACTGGAACTATAGGCACGTGCCACCACGCCTAGCTAATTTTTTTTTTTTTTTTTAATATTTTGTAGAAACGAGGTCTTGCTATGTTACCTAGGCTGGTGTCAAACGCCTGGGCTCAAGCAATCCTCCTGTCTTGGCCTCCCAAAGTGTTGGGATTATAGGCATGAGCTACGGCACCCAGCCCACACAAACGTTTTAAAAATATTTTCTGCCATTATGCATATTTTAATCAATAAAGCTGGGATACTGTTTTCTCAGTGAGTAGCCAGTGTTTCCTGGTCCTGGTGTCCTTTTACGTCTCTCCAGGTAGAAATTCTGTGGAAAAGGATGTTGTCTACACCTGGGTTGCCTTTCCCCTGGTTGTCCATGGACAAATTAAACTGAATGCATCTCTTCCAGTAGAGTGTAAGATCTACAAAGATATTGCTTTATCTGTTTTAATTTGTCCATGGACAAATTAAACTGAATGCATCTCTCCCAGTAGAGTGTAAGATCTACAAAGATGTTGCTTTATCCGTTTTGCCACTGGAGTATTCCCAGTGCCTAGAACAATAAATAGGAGGTGCACACTAGGGCAGAATAACTTATGCCACAAGTATTTATTGGCACATCCTGTGTGCTAGGCACTGTTCTGGACACTTGGGGCACAATGATGAAGAAGACAAAGATCCCTGTTCTTGTGGAACTCGTTTTTTCTGTCTGTTCCTTTCATTTAACTGTAGTGAATGGCACCCTCTATCCAATTACCCAACTGAGAAACCTGGGAGTTATAATTGATTCCTTTGTCTCATTCATTCTCCATCTCTGGTTAACCACCAGGGCCTCCTGGACATCTTTAGAATCCGTCCACCTTCTTCATCCATGTTGTCCCTTGCTGGGCCACTGTCATCTCTCAAATTACATAAAATCTTCTAACTTGCCTTCTCATCTCCAGTCTTACTTCTCTCAAGCACTTTTTAATTTTTTTTGTGGTGTAGTCTCACTCTGTTGCCCAGGCTGGAGTACAGTGGCATTATCATGGCTCACCGCAGCCTTGACCTCCCAGGCTTAGGTGATCCTCCTGCCTCAGCCTCCCAAGTAGCTGGGACTATAGGCATGTACCACCATACCTGGCTAATTTTTAAATTTTTGTAGAAGTGAGATCTTGCTATGTGATGCAGGCTGGTCTCAAACTCCTGGGCTCAAGCAATCCTCTTGCCTTGGCCTCCCAAAGTGCTGGGATTACAGGTGTGAGCTACTGTGTCTTGCCTCAAGTACATTCCCGTCCTTGTAAAGAGAGGGAGTCTCCCCTGATGTGAATACTACAGTGTTGCTCCCATGCTTAAAGCCTGTCAGTGGGTCCCCATGTTGAAGTCCCAGCTTCTTACTGTGATTGATGTGGCCCTTCAGGACCAGCCCCTCCTCTCCAGGGTCAGCTCCTGCCACTCCCTTCTCAAATGGTCACATGTTAAGGTCTAGACCAATTGAATTTCTTCTAGAAACTTTGAACAAGCCATTGTCTCTCTCACTTCTGTGCCTGTGTTTCCTCTGGCTCTTCTACTTTGAATATGCTTCAAGTTTTTGCAAATGTACCTTCTCTAGGAAGTCTTCCTGCTCACCAGACTAGGCGATCTGCCTTCCCTAAGGTGTTGGGAGCCAGCCACAGAGGCCCACTGAGCATTAGGGATCAGGAAGGGCTGTTGACCCTGAGACCACTAGGATGCGTTCAGGAGCTATTGACCCCATTTCCTCCCCCTTTCTACTCAGCACTAACCAGATTAAGCTCCTGTGAGCTCAAAACATAAAAACTCTGAGACCGGGACGAACACAAGCTAACTTTAGAAGCTCATTGCTCCCATTCTTCCACAAACTGCAGTTTTGGCTTTCACACAACTTACAATTCAAACTCGGGTCACATCTAAGAGCCTTAGTATTGGTCACAGGCTTCTGGGTCATGATCTTAGGATTTATTGAAGTTGAAAAAGGTGTAAATTGTAGAATATAGTTTTAGAAGACAGCCATTTTGTTGAAAGAATGCGGCTGGGTTACTTGCAGGTAGCCCACTGTGAACTTTGGACTGGGCCACATTCCAAACATTCTGGGATGGGCCTCTTTAGTTTGTAAAGTAAGTACTTGAGTCTCTATAGAATTGTTTAACTTGGCATTAGTACGAAAAGGGTCTATAGGCAATATGAAAAGGGTTTATAGGCAGTACGAGAAGGGTTTAAAGGCAGTCATGGATTAAGGTTTCATGGATTAGGTTTAACATCTGTTATGGGATTATACCTGAAAGAACATCTGGTGGGTGGGGAACGCCCCTCACACACCTGACTGTGTATAAAAGACCCGTTGTAATTCCCAATAAAGGGCTTCTGCACTAAACAGGGGTCCAGTCTCCTTCTTTCTCTCTCTCTCTCTCTCTTTCTTCTTCCCCCCAATCGCCGACGCCATCTCCACCTTTGAGGTACCCTGAACCTGGCAGGAGCTGGACTCCCGCACTAAGGGACTTGTAGGACCTGCTACTCTTCCTGGTGGGCTTCATCACACTTGATTGTAATTATTCGTTCATTATCTTACTTTCCTGTTGACAGGGTTTCTTAACCTCAGGATAACATTCCAGAATTGACACTTGAGTTGGATTCTTTGCATGGGGGCTTCTCTCACATTGTAGGATGCATGGTGGTATTCCTGGCTTCTGTTTACTAAGTTCCAGTGGCACACCTACCCCTTCCATCCCAGTTGTGACAACCAGAAATTTCTCTAGACACTGCCAAGTGCTCCCTGGAGAAAAAAATTGCCTGGTTGAGACCAAGCTGTGAGCTCAGCTCACGTTTGATCTGCTGTGCTTCGCTGGGCCAGGAAAGCTTCACAGAGGCAACACTGGGTCTCACCAGCTGAGCAGGTGCTCACCCGAACTCAGGGAGA
Source organism: Carlito syrichta (assembly GCF_000164805.1). Lineage (NCBI taxonomy): Eukaryota > Metazoa > Chordata > Mammalia > Primates > Tarsiidae > Carlito > Carlito syrichta. Next base: position 201,843 of record NW_007248822.1, read on the forward strand.
CAGGAAAAACGTTATGGGGCGAGAGGATGGTGCACCCATACTCCTAGAAGTGGGACATGGCCTGGCACATTCTCCAGGTGTGGGCCGTTCAGTATGGCTGGAATGTGGCTGTCCATAGCAGGAGAGGGGCAGTACAAGTCCCAGACGGCTTGTGTGTCACACACAAGTTACTTTGTCCTGTAGGCCAAGGGTTCTCAGCTGTAATGTCGCAACACATGGGTGTGTTGTAGTTACCGGCGAGGTGAGATGTCTCAAGTCATTTATTTATCACTAGAAATAGGGTTTTGAAATCTATGGATGATTCACCTAAAATTAAAAAGCAGTTAGAGTTAGACAGTCTCTCTACTCATTTGGCATTTTGATGTGCTTTCTGCAGTGAGAGAGGGAGGGGTGCTTATAACCTGTGCTGCCCCCACTCTGCTTGCCGGGGGCAGGGTGTCTCATGGGAGCTTCATGACCCCCAAGTGTGTTGTTGGTAGAAAAGTGGCTGAGGGTTGCTACCTATGGCACCAGGAAGAATCATCTGTTTTTTAAACAAATGAGTAACACAGATTTCAGTTTATTTTTTATTTTTTTTGAGTCAGGGTCTTACTCTTTTGCTCAAGGTGGTACAGTGACATGATCATGACTCACTGCAGCCTCAACCTTTTGGGCTTTGGTGATCATTCCTCCTCAGTCTCCTGGGTCGCACCCCCTACAGGCATGCACTCCCATGCTTGGCTGCTTTTTAAAATTTTCTGTAGAGATGAGGTCTTGCTGTGTTGCCCAGGTTGGTCTTGAACTCCTGGGCTCAAGCAATCCTCCCACCTCAGCCTCCTAAAGTGCTGGGATTACAGGCATGAGCCGTGTACTTGGCTGAATTTCATTTTAAAACAAACCCTTGAACTGCAAAGTAGAGTATGAGAATTGAGGAAGAACCAGGGAGTGGGGGTTAATTAGGGGACCAATGCCATGGGCGAGCTGTGAGATGATGAGACCTTGAATTAAGGCAGAGGCAGGAGGGGTGGAGGGCAAGGCTTCGGATTTCAGCTCTGGTATGGGCTTATATAAAATCATTAAGATTTTGCTCATAGATGTTGGAGGGGAGAGCAGAGGTAGGGCTGTGATGCTGTGTAGGTTTCTGGTTTGGCTGCTGAGGGATAGGGAGGATGATTCAAAGGGGAAGTTCAAGGTGTTGTTTTGGGCATGTTATAATTAGGAGTTTGTGGGAGATCACAGCAGCAGTATCCTGGTGAGAGAGAGGATATGGGAATCTTTAGTACAGTGGCAGTGGGAGAAGCAGTGGCTATGGGTAGGGGTGTTCAGGGAAAGTCTGGAACAAGCATGTGCAACCCACAGCCCTCAGGCTGCATGCACCCCAGGACGGCTAGTCATGTGGCCTCACAAAATCTTTTAACATCATGTGTTTTTAGCATTTATTTTCTTCATGACCCCATGTGTGGTTTCATTTTTGAAGTTCACAATTATGTCTTATTCATGACATCGCTTTTTGGTAGCACATATATTTGTGAGCAGCTGTTTTCAGTTATGAAGCACACGAAGAGCAAAATATGGACAAACATTTCTGACGAGCACCTTGAGAACTCACTAAGAATTGCGACCACTTCCATGGAACCAGACACTGATAGATTAGTTTTACAAAAACAAGGTCAAATTTCTCAGTTTTATATTGTTCTCATTTTTTTCCCAAAACTTTAGAATTAAAAAAAAAGTCTTACTGTACATATACACTAACTATATTATATGATTTATGTGTGACCCAAGACAATTTCTCTTTGCTCCATGTGGCCCAGGGAAGCCAAAAGGTTGGACATCCCTGATCTAGAAGAAGAAGAGAAGAATATCAATATTTGTACTTACTGGACAGCTGGATTTAAGACAGTAGTGGAGATTGAGAAGGAAAGATCTGAGAAATGGGACAATTGGGATAGAGTGGGAGGAAGGAATTGTAACAGGGCTGAGTGTGTCTGTTTGTGTCAGTCAATAGATCGGTCGGGGCTTGATAGCATTTGAGGTCATGGCTCTATTAAATTCACATGAACTCTTGTCCTTTTCAGGTGGCAGACGTTCATTGGTGGACTTTTGCTCCATGTGTCATGGAAACTGGGCTGGGTGGAGATCAACAGCAGTCCAAGGTATAACAACCCCTCTGTGCTTGATTCGTGATTCATGCCCTGCCTTTTGCTGTTATTTAATTTCTTATGGTTTTATACCAGGAAACACGGATGTTTGTATGAGTTGCTCATCTCCTAGTTCCCTTCAGACCTTGAGATTCAGTTATTTTATAATCAAGTAAAACTCAAATAGTGTTTTCCTGGTTAATAATGCCACTGATGTATAGTATTAAAATTAGTTGAGATATATATTTTATAATGTCATATTAATTTTGATTTGTTTTAGATCATAGAAGCACTATGAATGAAATTTTTTTTTTTTTTTTTTGAGTTGGAGTCTCA